>NW_022263156.1:0-15000 GCF_002021735.2 Oncorhynchus kisutch
CCCCCCCCCCCCCCCCTCTCCATCAGAGAGGAGACTCTCTCTCCCCCCCCCCCCCCCCCCCCCCCCACCCCCCCCCCCCCCCCCCCCCCCCCCCCCCCCCCCCCCCCCCCCCCCCCCCCCCCCCCCCCCCCCCCCCATACACACAACCTCTGGAAGAGCAGCACGGGGAATGTATTAGCTGCATCCCAAATTCCACTCTAATCCCCTAGATAGTGCACTACTTTTGACCAGAGTTGGCACCCTAATCCCTAGATAGCGCACTACTTCTGTCCAGGGAATCTGGTGCAATTTATTTTTCATTTAATCAATATGGAAGCCGAATGTCGAAATCTGTGTCCATAGCGCGCGTGCGCACACACACACACACACACACACCCAGAGTTGTCATGAAACCAGACTCTTGACTTCCATAGGGATAACAGGTTTAGTATCGCGATACTCCACACCAACACTAAACACCATAGAGTATTATTTTTATCCTACTGATCGACAAGCATAGAAGAAGAACTAAATGTTTGTTTTATTAATAAAGGACGCTGTCTCTTTAAGACCCAGGACCGACTTCATTCAAAGAGGACGCTGTCTCTTTAAGACCCAGGACCGGACTTCATTCAAAGAGGACGCTGTCTCTTTAAGACCCAGGACCGACTTCATTCAAAGAGGAACGCTGTCTCTTTAAGACCCAGGACCGACTTCATTCAAAGAGGACGCTGTCTCTTTAAGACCCAGGACCGACTTTCATTCAAAGAGGACGCTGTCTCTTTAAGACCCAGGACCGACTTCATTCAAGAGGACGCTGTCTCTTTAAGACCCAGGGACCGACTTCATTCAAAGAGGACGCTGTCTCTTTAAGACCCAGGACCGACTTCATTCAAGAGGACGCTGTCTCTTTAAGACCAGGACCGACTTCATTCAAAGAGGACGCTGTCTCTTTAAGACCCAGGACCGACTTCATTCAAAGAGGACACTGTCTCTTTAAGACCCAGGACCGACTTCATTCAAAGAGGACGCTGTCTCTTTAAGACCCAGGACGACTTCATTCAAAGAGGACGCTGTCTCTTTAAGACCCAGGACCGACTTCATTCAAAGAGGACGCTGTCTCTTAAGACCCAGGACCGACTTCATTCAAAGAGGACGCTGTCTCTTTAAGACCCAGGACCGACTTCATTCAAAGAGGACGCTGTCTCTTTAAGACCCAGGACCGACTTCATTCAAAGAGGACGCTGTCTCTTTAAGACCCAGGACCGACTTCATTCAAAGAGGACGCTGTCTCTTTAAGACCCAGGACCGACTTCATTCAAAGAGGACGCTGTCTCTTTAAGACCCAGGACCGACTTCATTTCAAAGAGGACGCTGTCTCTTTAAGACCCAGAGACCGACTTCATTCAAAGAGGACACTGTCTCTTTAAGACCCAGACCGACTTCATTCAAAGAGGACGCTGTCTCTTTAAGACCCAGGACCGACTTCATTCAAAGAGGACGCTGTCTCTTTAAGACCCAGGACCCGACTTCATTCAAAGAGGACGCTGTCTCTTTAAGACCCAGGACCGACTTCATTCAAAGAAGACACTGTCTCTTTAAGACCAGGACCGACTTCATTCAAAGAGGACGCTGTCTCTTTAAGACCCAGGACCGACTTCATTCAAAGAGGATCAGGGAGGGAGAGATGATCAAGTGAATGAATAACGTTTCTGGTGACGATCAGCTTTGAATTTCAACACATGTAGCTTTTTTGGTTGGTATATTATCACAAAGTACGAGGAGTAGTGAATGTTAGCTTTGGCTGTTAGCTAACAGCCAAAGCTAACAGCCAAAGCTAACAGCCAAAGCTATCAAAGGAAAGTTAGCCTATTTAGCTGGAAGCTACCGCTATCTTCTAGCATTGTCAAGTTGTTCTAGCCTGTATGGACATTGTTTTGCGAACAGTAATTAACACTTTCAACATTTCTACAAGTGTGTAAAGGGGACATGGCCTGCGCTGATAGACTTGATCCTCTCTCCAATCAGCAGACGACGTGAGACACATGACAGAAGTACCGAAAGTAAAAATAAAATAAAAGTTTTTTTAAATTATTAGTACTGAACCGTTACTCATGTTCTGGTTATCGAAAAAGCTGAGACGTTTCGGAATACTGAGTAACACTGACACACACACTTCCTGTCCCCACCCTGTGACTGTGGCGAGAAACAGGAAGGAAGTCCACTTCCTCTCTGACAGACACACCCCCAATGACACACACACACAGTCTTGTACAACTAACCTTGTGGGGACACATAATTCAGTCCCATTCTAAATCCTATTATGCCCCCTAAACTCTAACCTTAACCTCTTAGAAATAGAATTTGACCTTGTGAGGACCTCTGGTATAGTTAAATAAGTCTACACACACACACAGTTAAATACGTCTACACACTCTCAATGTAGACTGGTATAGAATCTGCCAAAAGGCCACATGGAAGGTTGAAGGAATGTTGGAGCAATTTATAGTAGTTACAGACTGATGAACAGTCCTCTCCCTCTCTCCCTCACACACACACACACACACACACACACACACACACACACACACACACACACACACACACACACACACACACACACACACACACACACACACACACACACACACACACACACACACACACACACACACACAGTGTCGTCATACCACTGGCTTATACCACTAACAGTCAGTAACACACAGTCAGTAACACACAGTCAGTAACACACAGTCAGTAACACACAGTCAGTAACACACAGTGTTGTGATACCACTAACAGTCAGTAACACACAGTCAGTAACACACAGGGTTGTGATACCACTAACAGTCAGTAACACACAGTCAGTAACACACAGTGTTGTGATACCACTAACAGTCAGTAACACACAGTCAGTAACACACAGTGTTGTGATACCACTAACAGTCAGTAACACACAGTCAGTAACACATAGTGTTGTGATACCACTAACAGTCAGTAACACACAGTGTTGTGATACCACTAACAGTCAGTAACACACAGTGTTGTGATACCACTAACAGTCAGTAACACACAGTGTTGTGATACCACTAACAGTCAGTAACACACAGTGTTGTGATACCACTAACAGTCAGTAACACACAGTGTTGTGATACCACTAACAGTCAGTAACAGTGTTGTGATACCACTAACAGTCAGTAACACACAGTGTTGTGATACCACTAACAGTCAGTAACACACAGTCAGTAACACACAGTCAGTAACAGTGTTGTGATCCCATTAACAGTCAGCACCACTGTGATACCATTAACAGTCAGCACCACCGTGATACCACTAACAGTCAGCCCCCACCGTGATACCACTAACAGTCAGCCCCACCGTGATACCACTAACAGTCAGCCCCACCGTGATACCACTAACAGGCAGTACCACCGTGATACCACTAACAGGCAGTACCACTGTGATACCACTAACAGTCAGCACCACTGTGATACCACTAACAGTCAGCACCACTGCGATACCACTAACAGTCAGCACCACTGCGATACCACTAACAGTCAGCACCACTGCGATACCACTAACAGTCAGCACCACTGCGATCCCACTAACAGTCAGCACCACTGCGATCCCACTAACAGTCAGCACCACTGCGATACCACTAACAGTCAGTACCCACTGCGATACCACTAACAGTCAGTACCCACTGCGATACCACTAACAGTCAGTACCCCACTGCGATACCACTAACAGTCAGTACCCACTGCGATACCACTAACAGTCAGTACCCACTGCGATACCACTAACAGTCAGTACCCACTGCGATACCACTAACAGTCAGTACCCACTGCGATACCACTAACAGTCAGTACCCACTGCGATACCACTAACAGTCAGTACCCACTGCGATACCACTAACAGTCAGTACCCACTGCGATACCACTAACAGTCAGTACCCACTGCGATACCACTAACAGTCAGTACCCACTGCGATACCACTAACAGTCAGTACCACTGCGATACCACTAACAGTCAGTACCCACTGCGATACCACTAACAGTCAGTACCCACTGCTATACCACTAACAGTCAGTACCCACTGCGATACCACTAACAGTCAGTACCCACTGCGATACCACTAACAGTCAGTACCCACTGCGATACCACTAACAGTCAGTACCCACTGCGATACCACTAACAGTCAGTACCCACTGCGATACCACTAACAGTCCAGTACCCACTGTGATACCACTAACAGTCAGTACCACTGCGATACCACTAACAGTCAGTACCCACTGCGATACCACTAAAGTCAGTACCCACTGCGATACCACTAACAGTCAGTACCCCACTGCGATCCCACTAACAGTCAGTACCCACTGCGATCCCACTAACAGTCAGTCCACTGCGATACCACTAACAGTCAGTACCACTAAAAAACCCCAAGTCAGGTACCCACTGCGATAACCACTAACAGTCGTACCCACGCGATACCACTAACAGTCAGTACCCACTGCGATACCACTAACAGTCAGCTACCCAACTGCGGATTACCACTAACAGTCAGTACCCACTGCGATACCACTAACAGTCAGTACCCACTGCGATACCACTAACAGTCAGTACCACTGCGATACCACTAACAGTCAGTACCACTGCGATACCACTAACAGTCAGTACCACTGCGATACCACTAACAGTCAGTACCACTGCGATACCACTAACAGTCAGTACCACTGCGATACCACTAACAGTCAGTACCACTGTGATACCACTAACAGTCAGTACCATAGTGATACCACTAACAGTCAGTACCACTGTGATACCACTAACAGTCAGTACCACTGTGATACCACTAACAGCCAGTACCACTGTGATACCACGAACAGCCAGTACCACTGTGATACCACTAACAGCCAGTACCACTGTGATACCACTAACAGCCAGTACCACTGTGATACCACTAACAGCCAGTACCACCGTGATACCACTAACAGCCAGTACCACTGTGATACCACTAACAGCTAGTACCACTGTGATATCACTAACAGTCAGTACCACTGTGATACCACTAACAGTCAGTACCACTGTGATACCACTAACAGTCAGTACCACTGTGATACCACTAACAGTCAGTACCACTGTGATACCACTAACAGTCAGTACCACTGTGATACCACTAACAGTCAGTACCACTGTGATCCTACCGATGGTGCAGCGTAGCTCTTCACACAGACTGATGTGGGGAAGTTTCAACATCTCCTTCCATTTCTTACTGCGCCCATTCCTCTTCCCTCCTCCACCTAGACACACAGGGAGGGAGGGAGAGAGAGAGAGAGAGAAGGGGAGAGAGAGGGAGAGAGACAGAGAGGGAGAGAGAGGAGGGGAGAGAGAGAGAGAGAGACAGAGAGAGAGACAGAGAGAGAGACAGAGAGAGAGACAGAGAGAGACAGAGAGAGACAGAGACAGAGACAGAGACAGAGAGAGAGAGAGAGAGAGAGACAGAGAGAGAGACAGAGAGAGACAGAGAGAGACAGAGAGAGACAGAGAGAGACAGAGAGAGACAGAGAGAGAGAGAGACAGAGAGAAAACAGAGGTTAACTTACATTAGAGACATTTCCCACACATCTCATATCAGAAACACAACAATATTTTAATGCAACATTATTTCAACAACAACAACATCTAGCTGGTCCTTACATACTGACAGGACAATCACAGGATATAAACAACAACATCTAGCTGGTCCTTACATACTGACAGGACAATCACAGGATATAAACAACAACATCTAGCTGGTCCTTACATACTGACAGGACAATCACAGGATATAAACAACAACATCTAGCTGGTCCTTACATACTGACAGGACAATCACAGGATATAAACAACAACATCTAGCTGGTCCTTACATACTGACAGGACAATCACAGGATATAAACAACAACATCTAGCTGGTCCTTACATACTGACAGGACAATCACAGGATATAAACAACAACATCTAGCTGGTCCTTATATACTGACAGGACAATCACAGGATATAAACAACAACATCTAGCTGCCCTTACATACTGACAGGACAATCACAGGATATAAACAACAACATCTAGCTGGCCCTTACATACTGACAGGACAATCACAGGATATAAACAACAACAACATCTAGCTGCCCTTACATACTGACAGGACAATCACAGGATATAAACAACAACATCTAGCTGGTCCTTACATACTGACAGGACAATCACAGGATATAAACAACAACATCTAGCTGGTCCTTACATACTGACAGGACAATCACAGGATATAAACAACAACATCTAGCTGGTCCTTATATACTGACAGGACAATCACAGGATATAAACAACAACATCTAGCTGCCCTTACATACTGACAGGACAATCACAGGATATAAACAACAACATCTAGCTGGCCCTTACATACTGACAGGACAATCACAGGATATAAACAACAACAACATCTAGCTGCCCTTACATACTGACAGGACAATCACAGGATATAAACAACAACAACATCTAGCTGCCCTTACATACTGACAGGACAATCACAGGATATAAACAACAACATCTAGCTGGTCCTTACATACTGACAGGACAATCACAGGATATAAACAACAACAACATCTAGCTGCCCTTACATACTGACAGGACAATCACAGGATATAAACAACAACAACATCTAGCTGGCCCTTACATACTGACAGGACAATCACAGGATATAAACAACAACAACAACAACATCTAGCTGCCCTTACATACTGACAGGACAATCACAGGATATAAACAACAACATCTAGCTGGTCCTTACATACTGACAGGACAATCACAGGATATAAACAACAACATCTAGCTGGTCCTTACATACTGACAGGACAATCACAGGATATAAACAACAACATCTAGCTGGTCCTTACATACTGACAGGACAATCACAGGATATAAACAACAACAACATCTAGCTGCCCCTTACATACTGACAGGACAATCACAGGATATAAACAACAACATCTAGCTGCCCTTACATACTGACAGGACAATCACAGGATATAAACAACAACATCTAGCTGCCCTTACATACTGACAGGACAATCACAGGATATAAACAACAACATCTAGCTGCCCTTACATACTGACAGGACAATCACAGGATATAAACAACAACAACAACATCTAGCTGGCCCTTACATACTGACAGGACAATCACAGGATATAAACAACAACAACAACATCTAGCTGGCCCTTACATACTGACAGGACAATCACAGGATATAAACAACAACATCTAGCTGCCCTTACATACTGACAGGACAATCACAGGATATAAACAACAACATCTAGCTGCCCTTACATACTGACAGGACAATCACAGGATATAAACAACAACAACATCTAGCTGGTCCTTACATACTGACAGGACAATCACAGGATATAAACAACAACATCTAGCTGGCCCTTACAGACTGACAGGACAATCACAGGATATAAACAACAACATCAACATCTAGCTGCCCTTACATACTGACAGGACAATCACAGGATATAAACAACAACAACATCTAGCTGCCCTTACATACTGACAGGACAATCACAGGATATAAACAACAACATCTAGCTGGCCCTTACAGACTGACAGGACAATCACAGGATATAAACAACAACATCTAGCTGCCCTTACATACTGACAGGACAATCACAGGATATAAACAACAACAACAACATCTAGCTGGTCCTTACATACTGACAGGACAATCACAGGATATAAACAACAACAACATCTAGCTGGCCCTTACATACTGACAGGACAATCACAGGATATAAACAACAACATCTAGCTGGTCCTTATATACTGGCAGGACAATCACAGGATATAAACAACAACAACATCTAGCTGCCCTTACATACTGACAGGACAATCACAGGATATAAACAACAACATCTAGCTGGTCCTTACATACTGACAGGACAATCACAGGATATAAACAACAACAACATCTAGCTGGCCCTTACAGACTGACAGGACAATCACAGGATATAAACAACATCTAGCTGCCCTTACATACTGACAGGACAATCACAGGATATAAACAACAACAACATCTAGCTGCCCTTACATACTGACAGGACAATCACAGGATATAAACAACAACAACATCATCTAGCTGGTCCTTACAAACTGACAGGACAATCACAGGATATAAACAACAACAACATCTAGCTGGTCCTTACATACTGACAGGACAATCACAGGATATAAACAACAACATCTAGCTGCCCCTTACATACTGACAGGACAATCACAGGATATAAACAACAACAACATCTAGCTGCCCTTACATACTGACAGGACAATCACAGGATATAAACAACAACAACATCTAGCTGCCCTTACATACTGACAGGACAATCACAGGGTATAAACAACAACATCTAGCTGCCCCTTACATACTGACAGGACAATCACAGAATATAAACAACAACAACATCTAGCTGCCCTTACATACTGACAGGACAATCACAGGATATAAACAACAACAACATCTAGCTGCCCTTACATACTGACAGGACAATCACAGGATATAAACAACAACAACATCTAGCTGGTCCTTACATACTGACAGGACAATCACAGGATATAAACAACAACATCTAGCTGCCCTTACATACTGACAGGACAATCACAGGATATAAACAACAACAACATCTAGCTGGTCCTTACAGACTGACAGGACAATCACAGGGTATAAACAACAACAACATCTAGCTGGCCCTTACATACTGACAGGACAATCACAGGATATAAACAACAACATCTAGCTGGTCCTTATATACTGGCAGGACAATCACAGGATATAAACAACAACAACATCTAGCTGCCCTTACATACTGACAGGACAATCACAGGATATAAACAACAACATCTAGCTGGCCCTTACAGACTGACAGGACAATCACAGGATATAAACAACAACATCTTGCTGCCCTTACATACTGACAGGACAATCACAGGATATAAACAACAACATCTAGCTGCCCTTACATACTGACAGGACAATCACAGGATATAAACAACAACATCAACATCTAGCTGGCCCTTACAGACTGACAGGACAATCACAGGATATAAACAACAACAACATCTAGCTGGCCCTTACAGACTGACAGGACAATCACAGGATATAAACAACAACATCTAGCTGGTCCTTACATACTGACAGGACAATCACAGGATATAAACAACAACAACATCTAGCTGGCCCTTACAGACTGACAGGACAATCACAGGATATAAACAACAACATCTAGCTGCCCTTACATACTGACAGGACAATCACAGGATATAAACAACAACAACATCTAGCTGCCCTTACATACTGACAGGACAATCACAGGATATAAACAACAACATCTAGCTGGTCCTTATATACTGGCAGGACAATCACAGGATATAAACAACAACATCTAGCTGCCCCTTACAGACTGACAGGACAATCACAGGGTATAAACAACAACAACATCTAGCTGGTCCTTATATACTGGCAGGACAATCACAGGATATAAACAACAACATCTAGCTGGCAACTATAAACCACAACTCAGTGTCTGTGTGTACAGCTGGCTATTCTCATCACACACAAACACACTGAAAGGATAGTGGGTCACAAAGACGGTCCGGGTTTGACCGTGAAACAACCCTAAAGTCGTCCAAGAAAAACACACGTCTTATTTAAGGGTCTTTTATTTGACCTTTCACCCCTCTGGCGGAGGACAACGACCCCCCCGGGGGGACTAGTAGGGTCAGGGGTTAGAGGTCAACAGCAGTGGTGTAAAATAATTATCTGTACTTTACTATTTAAGGCAACGTTTACTTCACTACATTCCTAAAAGAAGATAACGTACTTTCTACTCCGTATATTTTCCCTGACACCCAAAAGTACTCGTTACATTTTGACAGGAAAACGGTCCAATTCCCACACTTATCAAGAGAACATCCCTGGTCCCTACTGCCTTTGATCTGGAGGACTCACTAAACAGAGAACATCCCTGGTCATCCCTACTGCCTCTGATCTGGAGGACTCACTAAACAGAGAACATCCCTGGTCCTCCCTACTGCCTCTGATCTGGAGGACTCACTAAACAGAGAACATCCCTACTGCCTCTGATCTGGAGGACTCACTAAACAGAGAACATCCCTGGTCATCCCTACTGCCTCTGATCTGGAGGACTCACTAAACAGAGAACATCCCTGGTCCTCCCTACTGCCTCTGATCTGGAGGACTCACTAAACAGAGAACATCCCTACTGCCTCTGATCTGGAGGACTCACTAAACAGAGAACATCCCTGGTCCTCCCTACTGCCTCTGATCTGGAGGACTCACTAAACAGAGAACATCCCTGGTCCTCCCTACTGCCTCTGATCTGGAGGACTCACTAAACAGAGAACATCCCTACTGCCTCTGATCTGGAGGACTCACTAAACAGAGAACATCCCTGGTCATCTCTACTGCCTCTGATCTGGAGGACTCACTAAACAGAGAACATCCCTACTGCCTCTGATCTGGAGGACTCACTAAACAGAGAACATCCCTCCTGCCTCTGATCTGGAGGACTCACTAAACAGAGAACATCCCTGGTCATCTCTACTGCCTCTGATCTGGAGGACTCACTAAACAGAGAACATCCCTACTGCCTCTGATCTGGAGGACTCACTAAACAGAGAACATCCCTACTGCCTCTGATCTGGAGGACTCACTAAACAGAGAACATCCCTACTGCCTCTGATCTGGAGGACTCACTAAACAGAGAACATCCCTACTGCCTCTGATCTGGAGGACTCACTAAACAGAGAACATCCCTACTGCCTCTGATCTGGAGGACTCACTAAACAGAGAACATCCCTGGTCATCCCTACTGCCTCTGATCTAGAGGACTCACTAAACAGAGAACATCCCTGGTCGTCCCTAATGCCTCTGATCTGGAGGACTCACTAAACAGAGAACATCCCTGGTCATCCCTACTGCCTCTGATCTGGAGGACTCACTAAACAGAGAACATCCCTGGTCCTCCCTACTGCCTCTGATCTGGAGGACTCACTAAACAGAGAACATCCCTACTGCCTCTGATCTGGAGGACTCACTAAACAGAGAACATCCCTACTGCCTCTGATCTGGAGGACTCACTAAACAGAGAACATCCCTGGTCATCTCTACTGCCTCTGATCTGGAGGACTCACTAAACAGAGAACATCCCTGGTCCTCCCTACTGCCTCTGATCTGGAGGACTCACTAAACAGAGAACATCCCTGGTCATCCCTACTGCCTCTGATCTGGAGGACTCACTAAACAGAGAACATCCCTGGTCCTCCCTACTGCCTCTGATCTGGAGGACTCACTAAACAGAGAACATCCCTGGTCATCCCTACTGCCTCTGATCTGGAGGACTCACTAAACAGAGAACATCCCTGGTCCCTACTGCCTCTGATCTGGAGGACTCACTAAACAGAGAACATCCCTGGTCATCCCTACTGCCTCTGATCTGGAGGACTCACTAAACAGAGAACAACACTACTGCCTCTGATCTGGAGGACTCACTAAACAGAGAACATCCCTGGTCATCCCTACTGCCTCTGATCTGGAGGACTCACTAAACAGAGAACATCCTTGGTCATCCCTACTGCCTCTGATCTGGAGGACTCACTAAACAGAGAACATCCCTGGTCCTCCCTACTGTCTCTGATCTGGAGGACTCACTAAACAGAGAACATCCCTGGTCATCCCTACTGCCTCTTATCTGGAGGACTCACTAAACAGAGAACATCCCTGGTCATCCCTAATGCCTCTGATCTGGAGGACTCACTAAACAGAGAACATCCCTGGTCATCCCTACTGCCTCTGATCTGGAGGACTCACTAAACAGAGAACATCCCTGGTCCTCCCTACTGCCTCTGATCTGGAGGACTCACTAAACAGAGAACAACACTACTGCCTCTGATCTGGAGGACTCACTAAACAGAGAACATCCCTGGTCATCCCTACTGTCTCTGATCTGGAGGACTCACTAAACAGAGAACATCCCTGGTCATCTACTGCCTCTGATCTGGAGGACTCACTAAACACCAATGCTTAGCTTGTAAATGATGTCTGAGTGTTGGAGTGTGCCCCCTGGATATCAGTCCCCCCCACAAAAAAAAAAAAAAAAAATGTTGCTGTCTGGTTTGCTTAATATAAGGAATTTGAAATCAATTATACTTTTACTGTTGATACATAAGTACATTTAAAACCAAATACTTTTAGACTTTTACTGAAGTAGCGTTTTACTGGGTGACTTTTACTTGAGTCATTTCATATTAAGGTATCTTTACTTTTACTCAAGTAGGACAATTAGGTGCCTGTTCCACCACTCAGACTCAGACTGGTGGTTCTCCTATGACCCCTTCAGGGGTTCTAGTAAGGTCAGGGGTTAGAGGTCATCAGACTGGTGGTTCTCCTATGACCCCTTCAGGGGTTCTAGTAAGGTCAGGGGTTAGAGGTCATCAGACTGGTGGTTCTCCTATGACCCCTTCAGGGGTTCTAGTAAGGTCAGGGGTTAGAGGTCATCAGACTGGTGGTTCTCCTATGACCCCTTCAGGGGTTCTAGTAAGGTCAGGGGTTAGAGGTCATCAGACTGGTGGTTCTCCTATGACCCCTTCAGGGGTTCTAGTAAGGTCAGGGGTTAGAGGTCATCAGACTGGTGGTTCTCCTATGACCCCTTCAGGGGTTCTAGTAAGGTCAGGGGTTAGAGGTCATCAGACTGGTGGTTCTCCTATGACCCCTTCAGGGGTTCTAGTAAGGTCAGGGGTTAGAGGTCATCAGACTGGTGGTTCTCCTATGACCTTTTCAGGGGTTCTAGTAAGGTCAGGGGTTAGAGGTCATCAGACTGGTGGTTCTCCTATGACCCCTTCAGGGGTTCTAGTAAGGTCAGGGGTTAGAGGTCATCAGACTGGTGGTTCTCCTATGACCCCTTCAGGGGTTCTAGTAAGGTCAGGGGTTAGAGGTCATCAGACTGGTGGTTCTCCTATGACCCCCACTTCCACATGGACTGAGAAGCCCCTGCAGAGGGATACCTTCTACAGGGACCGAGGGACCCCTGCGGAGGGATATCCTACAACATACACACTGTTTTCCCTCTGGAAGGAGAGGAGAGGAGAGGAGAGGAGAGGAGAGGAGAGGAGAGGAGAGGAGAGGAGAGGAGAGGAGAGGAGAGGAGAGGAGAGGAGAGGAGAGGAGAGGAGAGGAGAGGAGAGGAGAGGAGAGGAGAGGAGAGGAGAGGAGAGGAGAGGAGAGGAGATGAAGGAGGAGAGGGAGAAGGAGGAGAGGGAGGAGAGGGAGAAGGAGGAGGAGATGAAGGAGAGGGAGGAGAGGGAGAGGGAGGAGGAGAAGGAGGAGGAGATGAAGGAGAAGGAGAAGAGGGAGGAGATGAAGGAGAGAAAGTGAGAAGGGGAAAATGTAGAAGGGTAGAGAGCCTTCCTGGAATGAAGCACAGCGCTGGTCTGTTCCATTCCTGACACCTGATAAGAGGCTGACCTCTTTAAAAGGTCATTTATACCAGAACATGTTCCAGGTGAGTAGGTACCCAAATAATGTTTGCATTTAAACCTCAGGTTTGGGATTTTGTCTGCGTATTTTTCGAGAGTGTGCAGGTCTCCATCACTTCCTGGTACGAGAAAGACAGTTACAGGCCCTATTCTAGATACAGGCCCTATTCTAGTACTATGTCACTTATGACATCGCCAGACTAATGTCTTCCACATTTCAAAGTGGCCTTTTATTGTCCCCCCCAGCACAAGGTGCACCTGTGTAATGATCATGCTGTGTAATCAGCTTCTTGATATGCCACAGCTGTCAGGTGGATGGATTATCTTGGCGAAGGAGAAATGCTCACGAACAGGGATGTAAAACACAATTATTCACTGATGATCCTTCAAATCATTCGATCACCCCGTCAGAGAGTTAATATAAACTAAGTTGTTTTCAAACAGACGTATCTTTTAATACAATTTATTTCCCTAGAGATTGAGCATGATAACTATTAGCATAATATCTCCTGTTATTCAAATCAGACGTGATATTGATCCTGTTGTTATTATCAGACGTGATATTGATCCTGATGTTATTATCAGACATGATATTGATCCTGTTGTTATTATCAGACGTGATATTGATCCTGTTGTTATTATCAGACATGATATTGATCCTGATGTTATTATCAGACGTGATATTGATCCTGATGTTATTATCAGACGTGATATTGATCCTGATGTTATTATCAGACGTGATATTGATCCTGATGTTATTATCAGACGTGATATTGATCCTGTTGTTATTATCAGACGTGATATTGATCCTGCTGTTATTATCAGACGTGATATTGATCCTGTTGTTATTATCAGACGTGATATTGATCCTGTTGTTATTATCAGACGTGATATTGATCCTGTTGTTATTATCAGACGTGATATTGATCCTGCTGTTATTATCAGACTTGATATTGATCCTGTTGTTATTATCAGACGTGATATTGATCCTGCTGTTATTATCAGACATGATATTGATCCTGATGTTATTATCAGACATGATATTGATCCTGCTGTTATTATCAGACATGATATTGATCCTGCTGTTATTATCAGACATGATATTGATCCTGCTGTTATTATCAGACATGATATTGATCCTGTAGTTATTCACTAGAGTCCTATTGAATCTGGTCTAAAGTAGTGCACTAGAGTCCTATTGAATCTGGTCTAAAGTAGTGCACTAGAGTCCTATTGAATCTGGTCTAAAGTAGTGCACTAGAGTCCTATTGAATTTGGTCTAAAGTAGTGCACTAGAGTCCTATTGAATCTGGTCTAAAGTAGTGCACTAGAGTCCTATGGGCCCCTGGTCTAAAGTAGTGCACTAGAGTCCTATTGAATCTGGTCTAAAGTAGTGCACTAGAGTCCTATTGAATCTGGTCTAAAGTAGTGCA
>NW_022263156.1:22500-35000 GCF_002021735.2 Oncorhynchus kisutch
CATGTGTTTCGTATGTAGCGTTAGCAGCTACCGCTAGCTCCAACCACATCTGTTGTGTATTTAGCATTAGCGGCTACCACTAGCTCCAACCACATCTGTTGTGTATTTAGCATTAGCGGCTACCACTAGCTCCAACCACATCTGTTGTGTATTTAGCATTAGCGGCTACCGCTAGCGCCAACCACATGCGATGCGAATGTAGCATTAGCAGCTAGGCTATGCAGCTAGGTTAGCGTGTAGGCTGACTAGGCCTAAAATGGGCATATTTTAACATTGTGTGAACATCACAACATCACAGCTGGCTCTGCCAGCTGGCTTATTAAATGTTTTAGAGTCTATTTGTAAAATTACCCATCTGGCATGCTGTTATTATACTGTACTTTGTTTAAATGGCTTTGTGTGTGTCCCAAATGACTCTAGTCCCTATGTAGTGCATTACTTTTGACCAGGACCTATAGGAAGGGGATAGTGGGATGCAGTCTTGTTTTTTCCGATCCAGATACAGGCCTAATAATGTATTTATTTCAAATGCAAGAAAAAATATTTTGAGATGTGAAGTGTTTTCCAACATCACTCAGCTGTGCAGACACACAGACATCTCCAAGCACTACCCCTCCCTCTCCAAGCACTACCCACACCCCTCTCCAAGCACTACCCAGACCCCTCTCCAAGCACTACCCAGACCCCTCTCCAAGCACTACCCCTCTCCCTCTCCAATCACTACCCAGACCCCTCTCTCTCCAAGCACTACCCCTCCCTCTCCAAGCACTACCCAGACCCCTCTCCAAGCACTACCCAGACCCCTCTCCAAGCAAAACCCCTCTCCCTCTCCAAGCACTACCCAGACCCCTCTCCAAGCACTACACAGACCCCTCTCCAAGCACTACCCCTCTCTCTCCAAGCACTACCCCTCTCCCTCTCCAAGCACTACCCAGACCCCTCTCCAAGCACTACCCCTCTCTCTCTCCAAGCACTACCCCTCTCTCTCTCCAAGCACTACCCCTCTCCAAGCACTACCCAGACCCCTCCCTCTTCAAGCACTACCCAGACCCCTCTCTCTCTCCAAGCACTACCCAGACCCCTCTCTCTCTCCAAGCACTACCCAGACCCCTCTCCAAGCACTACCCAGACCCCTCTCCAAGCACTACCCAAACCCCTCTCCAAGCACTACCCAGATCCCTCCTCCAAGCACTACCCAGATCCCTCCTCCAAGCACTACCCAGATCCCTCCTCCAAGCACTACCCAGATCCCTCCTCCAAGCACTACCCCTCCCCCTCTTCCAAGCACTACCCCTCCCCCTCTTCCAAGCACTACCCAGACCCCTCCTCCAAGCACTACCCAGACCCCTCCCCCTCCTCCAAGCACTACCCAGACCCCTCCCCCTCCTCCAAGCACTACCCAGACCCCTCCTTCAAGCACTACCCAGACCCCTCCTCCAAGCACTACCCAGGCCCCTCCTCCAAGCACTACCCAGACCCCTCCCTCTCCTCCAAGCACTACCCCTTCTCCAAGCACTACCCAGATCCCTCCCCCTCCTCCATGCACTACCCAGACCCCTCCTCCATGCACTACCCAGACCCCTCCTCCATGCACTACCCAGACCCCTCCTCCATGCACTACCCAGACCCCTCCTCCATGCACTACCCAGACCCCTCCTCCATGCACTACCCAGACCCCTCCTCCATGCACTACCCAGACCCCTCCTCCATGCACTACCCAGACCCCTCCTCCAAGCACTACCCAGACCCCTCCTCCAAGCACTACCCAGACCCCTCCTCCATGCACTACCCAGACCCCTCCTCCAAGCACTACCCCTCCCCCTCTTCCAAGCACTACCCCTCCCCTCCTCCAAGTACTACCCAGGCCCCTCCTCCAAGCACTACCCAGACCCCTCCCCCTCCTCAAAGCACTACCCAGACCCCTCCTTCAAGCACTACCCAGACCCCTCCTCCAAGCACTACCCAGGCCCCTCCTCCAAGCACTACCCAGACCCCTCCCTCTCCTCCAAGCACTACCCCTTCTCCAAGCACTACCCAGATCCCTCCCCCTCCTCCATGCACTACCCAGACCCCTCCTCCATGCACTACCCAGACCCCTCCTCCATGCACTACCCAGACCCCTCCTCCATGCACTACCCAGACCCCTCCTCCATGCACTACCCAGACCCCTCCTCCAAGCACTACCCAGACCCCTCCTCCAAGCACTACCCAGACCCCTCCTCCAAGCACTACCCAGACCCCTCCTCCATGCACTACCCAGACCCCTCCTCCAAGCACTACCCAGACCCCTCCTCCAAGCACTACCCAGACCCCTCCTCCATGCACTACCCAGACCCCTCCTCCATGCACTACCCAGACCCCTCCTCCAAGCACTACCCAGACCCCTCCTCCAAGCACTACCCAGACCCCTCCTCCAAGCACTACCCAGACCCCTCCTCCAAGCACTACCCAGACCCCTCCTCCATGCACTACCCAGACCCCTCCTCCATGCACTACCCAGACCCCTCCTCCAAGCACTACACAAACCCCTCCCCCTCCTCCATGCACTACACAGACCCTCCCCCTCCTCCATGAGTCACCCAGATCAGAGCCAGTAAGGATGACCAGGGATGTTCTCTTGATAAGAGTGTGAATTTCCTGTCTAAATGTAACAAGTACTTTTGGGTGTCAGGAGAAAATGTATGGAGTAAAAAGTACATTATTTTCATTAGGAATGTAGTGAAGTAGAAGTAGTCAAATATATAAATAGTAAAGTCAAGTACAAGACACCCAACACCCCCCCCCCAAAAAAAAATACTTGAAAGTACTTTCCACCACTTTACCCAGATGTGCAGACACACAGACCCCCTCCCCCAAGATAGCTAGCGATAGCTTCCTACAAGGATCTGTCCATGTGTGTGTGTGTGTGTGTGTGTGTGTGTTTCTCTCTCTAATCGTCTAGCCTTGGGTTGAGGAAGTTGAGTCGGCCCTGGTCACCTCTGATCCAGGGTCGTCACGGTTATCACTATGTTAATTACTGTTGTTGTAACCACAGATCTCGAGACCAGTTTACCCTTACCACCAGAGGCAAGTCTTTCAAAGAATGAATGAATGAATGAATGAATGGGCAAGTGTCAGTAATGAATCACAGAATATAAGTGTGAATCCCAATTGCCATCTTATTCCCTATACAGTCCACATTGGGCTCTGGACAATAGTACACAGAACAGCAGGACGAGGTAAAGGCCTCCGGGTCTAACAGCAGGATGAGGTAAAGGCCTCCGGGTCTAACAGCAGGACGAGGTAAAGGCCTCCGGGCCTAACAGCAGGACGAGGTAAAGGCCTCCGGGCCTAACAGCAGGACGAGGTAAAGGCCTCCGGGCCTAACAGCAGGACGAGGTAAAGGCCTCCGGGCCTAACAGCAGGACGAGGTAAAGGCCTCCGGGCCTAACAGCAGGACGAGGTAAAGGCCTCCGGGCCTAACAGCAGGACGAGGTAAAGGCCTCCGGGCCTAACAGCAGGACGAGGTAAAGGCCTCCGGGCCTAACAGCAGGACGAGGTAAAGGCCTCCGGGCCTAACAGCAGGACGAGGTAAAGGCCTCCGGGCCTAACAGCAGGACGAGGTAAAGGCCTCCGGGTCTAACAGGACGAGGTAAAGGCCTCCGGGTCTAACAGGACAAGGCACAGAGGTAGCGCGTGTGTAGACTGTGTGTGCTAGCGCGCGTGTGTAGACTGTGCGTGCTAGCGCGTGTGTGTAGACTGTGCGTGCTAGCGCGCGTGCGTAGACTGTGTGCTAGCGCGTGTGTAGACTGTGTCTGCTAGCGCGCGTGTGTGTAGACTGTGTGTGCTAGCGCGCGTGTGTAGACTGTGTGTGCTAGCGCGTGTGTGTAGACTGTGCGTGCTAGAGCGTGTGTGTAGACTGTGTCTGCTAGCGCGCGTGTGTGTAGACTGTGTGTGCTAGCGCGCGTGTGTAGACTGTGTGTGCTAGCGCGCGTGTGTAGACTGTGCGTGCTAGCGCGTGTGTGTAGACTGTGCGTGCTAGCGCGCGTGCGTAGACTGTGTGCTAGCGCGTGTGTAGACTGTGTCTGCTAGCGCGCGTGTGTGTAGACTGTGTGTGCTAGCGCGCGTGTGTAGACTGTGTGTGCTAGCGCGTGTGTGTAGACTGTGCGTGCTAGAGCGTGTGTGTAGACTGTGTCTGCTAGCGCGCGTGTGTGTAGACTGTGTGTGCTAGCGCGCGTGTGTAGACTGTGTGTGCTAGCGCGTGTGTGTAGACTGTGCGTGCTAGAGCGTGTGTGTGTAGACTGTGCGTGCTAGAGCGTGTGTGTAGACTGTGCGTGCTAGAGCGTGTGTGTAGACTGTGCGTGCTAGAGCGTGTGTGTAGACTGTGCGTGCTAGAGCGTGTGTGTAGACTGTGCGTGCTAGCGCGTGTGTGTAGACTGTGCGTGCTAGCGCGTGTGTGTAGACTGTGCGTGCTAGCGCGTGTGTGTAGACTGTGCGTGCTAGAGCGTGTGTGTAGACTGTGTGTGCTAGAGCGTGTGTGTAGACTGTGTGTGCTAGCGCGCGTGTGTAGACTGTGTGTGCTAGCGCGTGTGTGTAGACTGTGCGTGCTAGAGGGTGTGTGTAGACTGTGTGTGCTAGAGGGTGTGTGTAGACTGTGTGTGCTAGAGCGTGTGTGTAGACTGTGTGTGCTAGAGCGGTAGAGTCTCCACTCTACCATAAGGTGTATTTTATAAATCTGTTTTATAAAATCTGGTTCTACTGTTTGCATCAGTTACCTGATGTGGAATAGAGTTCCATGTAGTCATGGCTACATGTAGTACTGTGGAATAGAGTTCCATGTAGTCATGGCTCTATGTAGTACTGTGGAATAGAGTTCCATGTAGTCATGGCTCTATGTAGTACTGTGGAATAGAGTTCCATGTAGTCATGGCTCTATGTAGTACTGTGGAATAGAGTTCCATGTAGTCATGGCTCTATGTAGTACTGTGGAATAGAGTTCCATCTAGTCATGGTTCTATGTAGTACTGTGGAATAGAGTTCCATGTAGTCATGGCTCTATGTAGTACTGTGGAATAGAGTTCCATGTAGTCATGGCTCTATGTCGTACTGTGGAATAGAGTTCCATGTAGTCATGGCTCTATGTAGTACTGTGGAATAGAGTTCCATGTAGTCATGGCTCTATGTAGTACTGTGGAATAGAGTTCCATGTAGTTATGGCTCTATGTAGTACTGTGGAATAGAGTTCCATGTAGTCATGGCTCTATGTAGTACTGTGGAATAGAGTTCCATGTAGTCATGGTTCTATGTAGTACTGTGGAATAGAGTTCCATCTAGTCATGGCTCTATGTAGTACTGTGGAATAGAGTTCCATGTAGTCATGGTTCTATGTAGTACTGTGGAATAGAGTTCCATGTAGTCATGGCTCTATGTAGTACTGTGGAATAGAGTTCCATCTAGTCATGGCTCTATGTAGTACTGTGGAATAGAGTTCCATGTAGTCATGGCTCTCTGTAGGACTGTGCACCTCCCATAGTCTGTTCTGGACTTGGGGACTGTAAAGAGACCTCTGGTGACATGTCTGGTGGGTGTCTGAGCTGTGTGCTAGTCGTTTAAACAGACAGCTCAGTACATTCAGCATGTCAACACTTCTTATATAAACAAGTAGTGATGAAGTCAATCTCTCTTCCACTGTGAGCCAGGAGAGATTGAATGTCATTAATGTTAGGTCTCCGTGTACTTTTTTTCTGAGCTAGCCGTGCTGCCATGCTCCGAGCCAGCCGTGCTGCCATGCTCCGAGCCAGCCGTGCTGCCCTGCTCCGAGCCAGCCGTGCTGCCCTGCTCCGAGCCAGCCGTGCTGCCCTGCTCCGAGCCAGCCGTGCTGCCATGCTCCGAGCCAGCCGTGCTGCCCTGCTCCGAGCCAGCCGTGCTGCCCTGCTCCGAGCCAGCCGTGCTGCCCTGCTCCGAGCCAGCCGTGCTGCCCTGCTCCGAGCCAGCCGTGCTGCCCTGCTCCGAGCCAGCCGTGCTGCCCTGCCAGTCCCTCTTTATGGCACCTGACCGAACAGTAGTCCAACCTGCCTTGTTGATAGTACTGTTCAGCACAGAAACTTTCTGTCCAAAAATTATGCAGAAAAATTAATCCATGCTTTTGTCACTTCTAGGTTAGACTACTGCAATGCTCTATTTTCCGGCTACCCGGATAAAGCACTAAATAAACTTCGGTTGGTGCTAAATACGGCTGCTAGAATCCTGACTAGAACCAAAAAATGTGATCATATTACTCCAGTGCTAGCCTCTCTACACTGGCTTCCTGTCAAAGCAAGGGCTGATTTCAAGGTTTTACTGCTAACCTACAAAGCATTACATGGGCTTGCTCCTACCTATCTCTGTGATTTGGTCCTGCCGTACATACCTACACGTACGCTACGGTCACAAGACGCAGGCCTCCTAATTGTCCCTAGAATTTCTAAGCAAACAGCTGGAGGCAAGGCTTTCTCCTATAGAGCTCCATTTTTATGGAATGGTCTGCCTACCCATGTCAGAGACGCAAACTCGGTCTCAACCTTTAAGTCTTTACTGAAGACTCATCTCTTCAGTGGGTCATATGATTGAGTGTAGTCTGGCCCAGGAGTGGGAAGGTGAACGGAAAGGCTCTGGAGCAACGAACCGCCCTTGCTGTCTCTGCCTGGCCGGTTCCCCTCTTTCCACTGGGATTCTCTGCCTCTAACCCTATTACAGGGGCTGAGTCACTGGCTTGCTGGGGCTCTCTCATGCCGTCCCTGGAGGGGGTGCGTCACCTGAGTGGGTTGATTCACTGTTGTGGTCATCCTGTCTGGGTTGGCGCCCCCCCCTTGGGTTGTGCCGTGGCGGAGATCTTTGTGGGCTATACTCAGCCTTGTCTCAGGATGGTAAGTTGGTGGTTGAAGATATCCCTCTAGTGGTGTGGGGGCTGTGCTTTGGCAAAGTGGGTGGGGTTATATCCTTCCTGTTTGGCCCTGTCCGGGGGTGTCCTCGGATGGGGCCACAGTGTCACTAATTCTCTCCTTCTCTCTTTCTTTCTCTCTCTCGGAGGACCTGAGCCCTAGGACCATGCCCCAGGACTACCTGACATGATGACTCCTTGCTGTCCCCAGTCCACCTGGCCATGCTGCTGTTCCAGTTTCAACTGACCTGAGCCCTAGGACCATGCCCCAGGACTACCTGACATGATGACTCCTTGCTGTCCCCAGTCCACCTGGCCATGCTGCTGCTCCAGTTTCAACTTCCACCTGACTGTGCTGCTGCTCCAGTTTCAACTGTTCTGCCTTATTATTATTCGACCATGCTGGTCATTTATGAACATTTGAACATCTTGGCCATGTTCTGTTATAATCTCCACCCGGCACAGCCAGAAGAGGACTGGCCACCCCACATAGCCTGGTTCCTCTCTAGGTTTCTTCCTAGGTATTGGCCTTTCTAGGGAGTTTTTCCTAGCCACCGTGCTTCTCCACCTGCATTGCTTGCTGTTTGGGGTTTTAGGCTGGGTTTCTGTACAGCACTTTGAGATATCAGCTGATGTACGAAGGGCTATATAAATAAATTTGATTTGATTTGATTTGATTAAGAAGGTAGAAACTAGGGCCTGTAGGACCTACCTTGTTGATAGTGTTGTTAAGAAGGTAGAAACTAGGTCCTGTAGGACTTGCCTTGTTGATAGTGTTGTTAAGAAGGTAGAAACTAGGTCCTGTAGGACCTGCCTTGTTGATAGTGTTGTTAAGAAGGTAGAAACTAGGGCCTGTAGGACCTGCCTTGTTGATAGTGTTGTTAAGAAGGTAGAAACTAGGGCCTGTAGGACCTACCTTGTTGATAGTGCTGTTAAGAAGGTAGAAACTAGGGCCTGTAGGACCTGCCTTGTTGATAGTGTTGTTAAGAAGGTAGAAACTAGGGCCTGTAGGACCTGCCTTGTTGATAGTGCTGTTAAGAAGGTAGAAACTAGGTCCTGTAGGACCTGCCTTGTTGATAGTGCTGTTAAGAAGGTAGAAACTAGGTCCTGTAGGACCTGCCTTGTTGATAGTGCTGTTAAGGCAGAGCAGCGCTTTAATTTACAAACAGTGGCAATATTACCCAACATCCCCCAGTAAGGCAAAGGTCAATATGACAATCTGGATAAAGACCCCAAGCCTAGCACCATATAGGAAATAACCCATTACCTCAAAGCTGAGAACATCTCTACAGCCCTGAAACCACTTCCTCTTGACGGTGTGGGTTGTTATTGTTGAAACTGTCACGACAACACCCGACAGACGAGGGCCACACCCCCTGACACCTTGAACCAATGTGGTCGACTGACTCGCCAGCGTCCTAAAAATGGCACCCTATCCCCTTTATAGAGCAGGGTCCCTGGTCTAAAGTAGTGCACTATATAGGGAATCTTTTTTACATTGTCGGCAATGGGTGTGGCTGAAATAGCTGAATCTACTTGCCATGTCAATAAAGTGAATTGAGACAGACAGACAGACAGACAGACAGACAGACAGACAGACAGACAGACAGACAGACAGACAGACAGACAGACAGACAGACAGACAGACAGACAGACAGACAGACAGACAGACAGACAGACAGACAGACAGACAGACAGACAGACAGACAGACAGACAGACAGACAGACAGACAGACAGACAGACAGACAGACAGACAGACAGACAGACAGACAGACAGACAGACAGACAGACAGACAGACAGACAGACAGACAGACAGACAGACAGACAGACAGACAGACAGACAGACAGACAGACAGACAGACAGACAGACAGACAGACAGACAGACAGACAGACAGACAGACAGACAGACAGACAGACAGACAGACAGACAGACAGACAGACAGACAGACAGACAGACAGACAGACAGACAGACAGACAGACAGACAGACAGACAGACAGACAGACAGACAGACAGACAGACAGACAGACAGACAGACAGACAGACAGACAGACAGACAGACAGACAGACAGACAGACAGACAGACAGACAGACAGACAGACAGACAGACAGACAGACAGACAGACAGACAGACAGACAGACAGACAGACAGACAGACAGACAGACAGACAGACAGACAGACAGACAGACAGACAGACAGACAGACAGACAGACAGACAGACAGACAGACAGACAGACAGACAGACAGACAGACAGACAGACAGACAGACAGACAGACAGACAGACAGACAGACAGACAGACAGACAGACAGACAGACAGACGAGAAATTGAGGATTATAATAAATACTGCTTTGATGTCATACGAGCCAAACACCCGTGAGTCCAAAATGTCCACGACACGGCATCACACCCCGGGTTGTTCTGAACAGAATGAGCCTGTTTGTCTATTGACCTGAACACACTCATGACTCCTTTCTATGCAAACAAATGACGATCCATTTCTCTGAATTACCTTGTGAAAGCCTAACATTTATTTTTTTTATTTTACTAGGCAAGTCAGTTAAGAACAAATTCTTATTTTCAATGACGGCCTAGGAACAGTGGGTTAACTGCCTGTTCAGGGGCAGAACGACAGGTACCTTGTCAGCTCGGGGTTTGAACTTGCAACCTTCCGGTTACTAGTCCAACGCTCTAACCACTAGGCTACCCTGCCGCCCCAACAGGGTTGCCAACAGGGAGCCAACTCTAGTTTCTGAACGGCACAGCTAGGAGAGCTCCAAAACAATGACCTTATAGTTGAACATAAAGTGCATTGAAATTGGGGGGGGGGGGATGGGGGCCACTTGGAGACACCAGTTAGTCCTCTCACTGAAACCCTCAGTCTGGAGAGGAATGGGGGCCACTTGGAGACACCAGTTAGTCCTCTCACTGAAACCCACAGTCTGGAGAGGAATGGGGGCCACTTGGAGACACCAGTTAGTCCTCTCACTGAAACCCCCAGTCTGGAGAGGTGTGAGGCCACTTGGAGACACCAGTTAGTCCTCTCACTGAAACCCCCAGTCTGGAGAGGTGTGAGGCCACTTGGAGACACCAGTTAGTCCTCTCACTGAAACCCACAGACTGGAGAGGTGTGAGGCCACTTGGAGACACCAGTTAGTCCTCTCACTGAAACCCACAGTCTGGAGAGGAATGGGGGCCACTTGGAGACACCAGTTAGTCCTCTCACTGAAACCCACAGTCTGGAGAGGTGTGAGGCCACTTGGAGACACCAGTTAGTCCTCTCACTGAAACCCACAGTCTGGAGAGGAATGGGGGCCACTTGGAGACACCAGTTAGTCCTCTCACTGAAACCCACAGTCTGGAGAGGTGTGAGGCCACTTGGAGACACCAGTTAGTCCTCTCACTGAAACCCACAGTCTGGAGAGGTGTGTGAGGCCACTTGGAGACACCAGTTAGTCCTCTCACTGAAGTGTGTGAGGCCACTTGGAGGTACCAGTTAGTCCTCTCACTGAAACCCACAGACTGGAGAGGTGTGAGGCCACTTGGAGACACCAGTTAGTCCTCTCACTGAAACCCACAGTCTGGAGAGGAATGGGGGCCACTTGGAGACACCAGTTAGTCCTCTCACTGAAGTGTGTGAGGCCACTTGGAGACACCAGTTAGTCCTCTCACTGAAACCCACAGACTGGAGAGGTGTGAGGGACACTTGGAGACACCAGTTAGTCCTCTCACTGAAACCCACAGTCTGGAGAGGTGCGTGAGGCCACTTGGAGACACCAATTAGTCCTCTCACTGAAACCCACAGTCTGGAGAGGGGTGTGAGGCCACTTGGAGACACCAGTTAGTCCTCTCACTGAAACCCACAGTCTGGAGAGGTGTGTGAGGCCACTTGGAGACACCAGTTAGTCCTCTCACTGAAGTGTGTGAGGCCACTTGGAGGTACCAGTTAGTCCTCTCACTGAAACCCACAGACTGGAGAGGTGTGAGGCCACTTGGAGACACCAGTTAGTCCTCTCACTGAAACCCACAGTCTGGAGAGGAATGGGGGCCACTTGGAGACACCAGTTAGTCCTCTCACTGAAGTGTGTGAGGCCACTTGGAGACACCAGTTAGTCCTCTCACTGAAACCCACAGACTGGAGAGGTGTGAGGGACACTTGGAGACACCAGTTAGTCCTCTCACTGAAACCCACAGTCTGGAGAGGTGCGTGAGGCCACTTGGAGACACCAATTAGTCCTCTCACTGAAACCCACAGTCTGGAGAGGGGTGTGAGGCCACTTGGAGACACCAGTTAGTCCTCTCACTGAAACCCACAGTCTGGAGAGGTGTGTGAGGCCACTTGGAGACACCAGTTAGTCCTCTCACTGAAACCCCCAGTCTGGAGAGGTGTGTGAGGCCACTTGGAGACACCAGTTAGTCCTCTCACTGAAACCCACAGTGTGGAGAGGTGTGTGAGGCCACTTGAAGACACCAGTTAGTCCTCTCACTCACGTGGATGTTGATTACGGCAGCCCTCCTCTCCGATTGGTCGGGGTTAAATGTGGAAGACACATGTCAGTTGTACCACTGACTAGGAATCCCCCCTTTTCCCATTGTTTTGTTTTATGTTGCACTTACCCCCACATTCTCCAGGAATATTCTCACGTTACTGAATATAAAAAGTATTTTTCCTATTTCGTTATCAACAAACGCAGTGAAAAGTACAGTCAATGTCAAATGCACATTAAATCAACAGTGTGGTGTTTGGATTCAGTCTTGTATCAGGTGAACTGTTGGTGTACTAAATGTTGCTCTAATGATGTTCCTATAATCTCTAAAGCGTTCCCTTTCTACTGCTACCGTGTTTATGCCATTTCATATTTCTTCTGTTTAATTAAAAACATTTTAATTTAGCTCTATCCACATTAGGCCAATTCCCAGGAGCGTAAAAGGAGGCTACATTACAATAGACATGTTTTTTTTTGCAGGGCCCGTGTGTGTGAACGCAACAAGATCTCACCGTTTGACCTATTTGACTTCAGATTCTGACGTTGATTGTGGATTGTGTACTGACGTTGACTAGGTAAACATAGAATTCAGTGTATTATGATAAACATAGATCTCAGGAAGCCACACACACACACACACGTTCATTGGTCAAATCAAAGATGATTAGTCTTGTACCACATTGTGACGTCAGCTGTCCAAATGTTGTGTTACATTGTTGCACTTCTGTCTATGAACATCTGTAGTAGAACAATTATCAAACCATGCCGCACACGTGATAAGAAACCATATTTATTCAATGTAGCACATTTTCTCCCCCCCCCCCCCCCCAACAGAAGATACAATGTAGCTTTAGTTCCTTCTCCGCTCACCGCTGTCCTGACAACAAAGTAACGAAATCCTCTCTGTCCATCTTATAACCATATCCTCTACAACCAGGGGATATTAAACTCTTACCCGACGAGAGCTTTTCCCAAAGTCCGTGCACGTTTTTATTGTTGCTCTAAAACTACACAGATGATTAAAAGTATCAAAACTGGATGGTTAGTTAACTATTTGAATCCGCTGTGTAATGTTAGGGCACCAAAAAAAAAGAAACGTGAACCGACTTCGG
>NW_022263156.1:40000-62500 GCF_002021735.2 Oncorhynchus kisutch
TCAGAACTAGTCCTACTCTGAGAGGCTTTATCAATACAGCCTTGAATAGAACACCACTTTATTGTGTCTTGGTTAGAATAGAACACCACTTTATTGTGTCTTGGTTAGAATAGAACACCACTTTATTGTGTCTTGGTTAGAATAGAACACCACTTTATTGTCCCTTGGTTAGAATAGAACACCACTTTATTGCGTCTTGGTTAGAATAGAACACCACTTTATTGTGTCTTGGTTAGAATAGAACACCACTTTATTGTGTCTTGGTTAGAATAGAACACCACTTTATTGTGTCTTGGTTAGAATAGAACACCACTTTATTGTGTCTTGGTTAGAATAGAACACAACTTTATTGTGTCTTGGTTAGAATAGAACACCACTTTATTGTCCCTTGGTTAGAATAGAACACCACTTTATTGTGTCTTGGTTAGAATAGAACACCACTTTATTGTGTCTTGGTTAGAATAGAACACCACTTTATTGTCCCTTGGTTAGAATAGAACACCACTTTATTGTGTCTTGGTTAGAATAGAACACCACTTTATTGTGTCTTGGTTAGAATAGAACACCACTTTATTGTGTCTTGGTTAGAATAGAACACCACTTTATTGTGTCTTGGTTAGAATAGAACACCACTTTATTGTCCCTTGGTTAGAATAGAACACCACTTTATTGTGTCTTGGTTAGAATAGAACACCACTTTATTGTGTCTTGGTTAGAATAGAACACCACTTTATTGTCCCTTGGTTAGAATAGAACACAACTTTATTGTGTCTTGGTTAGAATAGAACACAACTTTATTGTGTCTTGGTTAGAATAGAACACAACTTTATTGTCCCTTGGTTAGAATAGAACACCACTTTATTGTCCCTTGGTTAGAATAGAACACCACTTTATTGTGTCTTGGTTAGAATATAACACCACTTTATTGTGTCTTGGTTAGAATAGAACACCACTTTATTGTCCCTTGGTTAGAATAGAACACCACTTTATTGTGTCTTGGTTAGAATAGAACACCACTTTATTGTGTCTTGGTTAGAATAGAACACCACTTTATTGTCCCTTGGTTAGAATAGAACACAACTTTATTGTGTCTTGGTTAGAATAGAACACAACTTTATTGTGTCTTGGTTAGAATAGAACACAACTTTATTGTCCCTTGGTTAGAATAGAACACCACTTTATTGTCCCTTGGTTAGAATAGAACACCACTTTATTGTGTCTTGGTTAGAATATAACACCACTTTATTGTGTCTTGGTTAGAATAGAACACCACTTTATTGCCCCTTGGTTAGAATAGAACCCCACTTTATTGTCCCTTGGTTAGAATAGAACACCACTTTATTGTGTCTTGGTTAGAATAGAACACCACTTTATTGTCCCTTGGTTAGAATAGAACACCACTTTATTGTGTCTTGGTTAGAATAGAACACCACTTTATTGTCCCTTGGTTAGAATAGAACACCACTTTATTGTCCCTTGGTTAGAATAGAACACCACTTTATTGTGTCTTGGTTAGAATAGAACACCACTTTATTGTCCCTTGGTTAGAATAGAACACAACTTTATTGTGTCTTGGTTAGAATAGAACACATCTTTATTGTGTCTTGGTTAGAATAGAACACAACTTTATTGTCCCTTGGTTAGAATAGAACACCACTTTATTGTCCCTTGGTTAGAATAGAACACCACTTTATTGTGTCTTGGTTAGAATATAACACCACTTTATTGCGTCTTGGTTAGAATAGAACACCACTTTATTGCCCCTTGGTTAGAATAGAACCCCACTTTATTGTCCCTTGGTTAGAATAGAACACCACTTTATTGTGTCTTGGTTAGAATAGAACACCACTTTATTGTGTCTTGGTTAGAATAGAACACCACTTTATTGTGTCTTGGTTAGAATAGAACACCACTTTATTGTGTCTTGGTTAGAATAGAACACCACTTTATTGTGTCTTGGTTAGAATAGAACACCACTTTATTGTGTCTTGGTTAGAATAGAACACCACTTTATTGTGTCTTGGTTAGAATAGAACACCACTTTATTGTCCCTTGGTTAGAATAGAACACCACTTTATTGCCCCTTGGTTAGAATAGAACACCACTTTATTGTGTCTTGGTTAGAATAGAACACCACTTTATTGTGTCTTGGTTAGAATAGAACACCACTTTATTGTGTCTTGGTTAGAATAGAACACAACTTTATTGTCCCTTGGTTAGAATAGAACACCACTTTATTGTCCCTTGGTTAGAATAGAACACCACTTTATTGTGTCTTGGTTAGAATATAACACCACTTTATTGTGTCTTGGTTAGAATAGAACACCACTTTATTGCCCCTTGGTTAGAATAGAACCCCACTTTATTGTCCCTTGGTTAGAATAGAACACCACTTTATTGTGTCTTGGTTAGAATAGAACACCACTTTATTGTGTCTTGGTTAGAATAGAACACCACTTTATTGTGTCTTGGTTAGAATAGAACACCACTTTATTGTGTCTTGGTTAGAATAGAACACCACTTTATTGTGTCTTGGTTAGAATAGAACACCACTTTATTGTGTCTTGGTTAGAATAGAACACCACTTTATTGTGTCTTGGTTAGAATAGAACACCACTTTATTGTCCCTTGGTTAGAATAGAACACCACTTTATTGCCCCTTGGTTAGAATAGAACACCACTTTATTGTGTCTTGGTTAGAATAGAACACCACTTTATTGTGTCTTGGTTAGAATAGAACACCACTTTATTGTGTCTTGGTTAGAATAGAACACCACTTTATTGTGTCTTGGTTAGAATAGAACACTACTTTATTGTGTCTTGGTTAGAATAGAACACCACTTTATTGTGTCTTGGTTAGAATAGAACACCACTTTATTGTCCCTTGGTTAGTATAGAACACCACTTTATTGTGTCTTGGTTAGTATAGAACACCACTTTATTGTCCCTTGGTTAGAATAGAACACCACTTTATTGTGTCTTGGTTAGAATAGAACACCACTTTATTGTGTCTTGGTTAGAATAGAACACCACTTTATTGTGTCTTGGTTAGAATAGAACACCACTTTATTGTGTCTTGGTTAGAATAGAACACAACTTTATTGTGTCTTGGTTAGAATAGAACACATCTTTATTGTGTCTTGGTTAGAATAGAACACAACTTTATTGTCCCTTGGTTAGAATAGAACACCACTTTATTGTCCCTTGGTTAGAATAGAACACCACTTTATTGTGTCTCTGAGTGGTTGGTGTCCCTCTTGTTACCCCACAATGTAGAGGACTCTGAGTGGTTGGTGTCCCTCTTGTTACCCCACAATGTAGAGGACTCTGAGTGGTTGGTGTCCCTCCTGTTACCCTACAATGTAAAGGACTCTGAGTGGTTGGTGTCCCTCCTGTTACCCTACAATGTAGAGGACTGTGAGTGGTTAGAGTCAGGTGTGTTAACAGAGCTAGAGTCAGGTGTGTTAACAGAGTTAGAGTCAGGTGTGTTGACAGAGTTAGAGTCAGGTGTGTTAACAGAGTTAGAGTCAGGTGTGTTGACAGAGTTAGAGTCAGGTGTGTTAACAGAGTTTGAGCCAAGTGTGTTAACCAAGGTGCTGAGTTCGAGTCAGGTGTGTTAACAGAGGTGCTGTGGTAGAGTCAGGTGTGTTAACAGAGGTGCTGTGGTAGAGTCAGGTGTGTTAACAGAGGTGGTGAGTTAGAGTCAGGTGTGTTAACAGAGGAACTGAGTTAGAGTCAGGTGTTTTAACAGAGTTAGAGTCAGGTGTGTTAACAGAGGCCCTGAGTTAGAGTCAAGTGTGTTAAAAGAGTTAGAGTCAGGTGTGTTAACAGAGTTAGAGTCAGGTGTGTTAACAGAGGTGTTGTGAGAAAGAAGACACAGCCTAGACTATTGATAACTCTGCTCAGAGATTAAAGAATACACACTGAGACAGACAAACACACACACACACACACACTGACGCAGACACACACACACACACGCACACACACACACACACACTGATTTGATTTGACGCAGATACACACACATACACACAAACACACAATGAGACAGAGAGACACACACACACACACACACAGGATTGGTTGGTTGAACACACACACACACACACAGAGACAGACACACACACAAACTCTGAGGCAGACAAACACACATACACACACACACACACTCACACTGAGGCATACAAACACACACACACACATACACACACACACACTCACACTGAGGCATACAAACACACACACACACCCACACACACACACACACACACACACACACACCCACACACACAGAGACAGACACACACACATACACACTCACACTGAGGCATACAAACACCCACACACACACACACACACACACACACACACACACACACACACACACACACACACACACACACACACACACACACACACACACACACACACACACACACACACACACACACACACACTCACTCACACACACACTGAGACAGACACAGACACACACAAAAACAAAGAGCCCTGTCCCCTATATAGTGAACTACTAGTGACCAGGGTCCTATTCCCTATATAGTGAACTACTAGTGACCAGAGCCCTATTCCCTATACAGTGAACTACTAGTGATCAGAACCCTATTCACTATATAGTGAACTACTAGTGACCAGAGCCCTATTCCCTATACAGTGAACTACTAGTGACCAGAGCCCTATTCCCTATATAGTGAACTACTAGGGACCAGAGCCCTATTCCCTATATAGTGAACTACTAGTGACCAGAGCCCTATTCCCTATACAGTGAACTACTAGTGACCAGAGCCCTATTCCCTATATAGTGAACTACTAGGGACCAGAGCCCTATTCCCTATGTAGTGAACTACTAGTGACCAGAGCCCTATTCCCTATATAGTGAACTACTAGTGACCAGAGCCCTATTCCCTATATAGTGAACTACTAGTGACCAGAGCCCTATTCCCTAAATAGTGAACTACTAGTGACCAGAGCCCTATTCCCTACATAGTGAACTACTAGTGGCCAGGGCCCTATTCCCTATATAGTGAACTACTAGTGACCAGAGCCCTATTCCCTATATAGTGAACTACTAGTGACCAGAGCCCTATTCCCTATATAGTGAACTACTAGTGACTAGAGCCCTATTCCCTATATAGTGAACTACTAGTGACCAGAGCCCTATTCCCTAAATAGTGAACTACTAGTGACCAGAGCCCTATTCCCTACATAGTGAACTACTAGTGGCCAGGGCCCTATTCCCTATATAGTGAACTACTAGTGACCAGGGCCCTATTCCCTACAAAGTGAACTACTAGTGACCAGAGCCCTATTCCCTATATAGTGAACTACTAGTGACCAGAGCCCTATTCCCTATATAGTGAACTACTAGTGACCAGAGCCCTATTCCCTATATAGTGAACTACTAGTGACTAGAGCCCTATTCCCTATATAGTGAACTACTAGTGACCAGAGCCCTATTCCCTATATAGTGAAGTACTAGTGACCAGAGCCCTATTCCCTATATAGTGAACTACTAGTAACCAGAGCCCTATTCCCTATATAGTGAACTACTAGTGACCAGGGCCCTATTCCCTACAAAGTGAACTACTAGTGACCAGAGCCCTATTCCCTATATAGTGAACTACTAGTGACCAGAGCCCTATTCCCTATATAGTGAACTACTAGTGACCAGAGCCCTATTCCCTATATAGTGAACTACTAGTGACTAGAGCCCTATTCCCTATATAGTGAACTACTAGTGACCAGAGCCCTATTCCCTATATAGTGAACTACTAGTAACCAGAGCCCTATTCCCTATATAGTGAACCACTAGTAACCATGGCCCCTTGGGCCTCTCTGAGGAGCTTGTTCCTGTTAAAAGCAGGGCGAAGCCGATGATGCTGGAGGAGATTGTTCCTGTTAACAACAGGGCACAGCCGATGACGCTGGAGGAGATTGTTCCTGTTAACAGCAGGGCACAGCTGATGATGCTGGAGAAGATTGTTCCTGTTAACAGCAGGGCACAGCCGATGATGCTAGAGGAGATTGTTCCTGTTAACAGCAGGGCACAGCCGATGATGCTGGAGGAGATTGTTCCTGTTAACAGCAGGGCGAAGCCGATGATGCTGGAGGAGATTGTTCCTGTTAAAAGAGGGGCGAAGCCGATGATGCTGGAGGAGATTGTTCCTGTTAACAGCAGGGCACAGCCGATGATGCTGGAGGAGATTGTTTCTGTTAACAGCAGGGCACAGCCGATGATGCTGGAGGAGATTGTTCCTGTTAACAGCTGGGCACAGCCGATGATGCTGGTGGAGATTGTTCCTGTTAACAGCAGGGCACAGCCGATGATGCTGGAGGAGATTGTTCCTGTTAACAGCAGGGCACAGCCGATGATGCTGGAGGAGATTGTTCCTGTTAACAGCAGGGCACAGCCGATGATGCTGGAGGAGATTGTTCCTGTTAATAACAGCAGGGCACAGCCGATGATGCTGGAGGAGATTGTTCCTGTTAACAGCAGGGCACAGCCGATGATGCTGGAGGAGATTGTTCCTGTTAACAGCAGGGCACAGCCGATGATGCTGGAGGAGATTGTTCCTGTTAACAGCAGGGCACAGCCGATGATGCTGGAGGAGATTGTTTCTGTTAACAGCAGGGCACAGCCGATGATGCTGGAGGAGATTGTTCCTGTTAACAGCTGGGCACAGCCGATGATGCTGGTGGAGATTGTTCCTGTTAACAGCAGGGCACAGCCGATGATGCTGGAGGAGATTGTTCCTGTTAACAGCAGGGCACAGCTGATGATGCTGGAGGAGATTGTTCCTGTTAACAGCAGGGCACAGCCGATGATGCTGGAGGAGATTGTTCCTGTTAATAACAGCAGGGCACAGCCGATGATGCTGGAGGAGATTGTTCCTGTTAACAGCAGGGCACAGCCGATGATGCTGGAGGAGATTGTTCCTGTTAACAGCAGGGCACAGCCGATGATGCTGGAGGAGATTGTTCCTGTTAACAGCAGGGCACAGCCGATGATGCTGGAGGAGATTGTTTCTGTTAACAGCAGGGCACAGCCGATGATGCTGGAGGAGATTGTTCCTGTTAACAGCTGGGCACAGCCGATGATGCTGGTGGAGATTGTTCCTGTTAACAGCAGGGCACAGCCGATGATGCTGGAGGAGATTGTTCCTGTTAACAGCATGGCACAGCCGATGATGCTGGAGGAGATTGTTTCTGTTAACAGCAGGGCACAGCCGATGATGCTGGAGGAGATTGTTCCTGTTAACAGCAGGGCACAGCCGATGATGCTGGAGGAGATTGTTCCTGTTAACAGCAGGGCACAGCCGATGATGCTGGAGGAGATTGTTCCTGTTAACAGCATGGCACAGCCGATGATGCTGGAGGAGATTGTTCCTGTTAACAGCAGGGCACAGCCGATGATGCTGGAGGAGATTGTTCCTGTTAACAGCAGGGCACAGCCGATGATGCTGGAGGAGATTGTTCCTGTTAACAGCAGGGCACAGCCGATGATGCTGGAGGAGATTGTTCCTGTTAACAGCAGGGCACAGCCGATGATGCTGGAGGAGATTGTTTCTGTTAACAGCAGGGCACAGCCGATGATGCTGGAGGAGATTGTTCCTGTTAACAGCTGGGCACAGCCGATGATGCTGGTGGAGATTGTTCCTGTTAACAGCAGGGCACAGCCGATGATGCTGGAGGAGATTGTTCCTGTTAACAGCATGGCACAGCCGATGATGCTGGAGGAGATTGTTTCTGTTAACAGCAGGGCACAGCCGATGATGCTGGAGGAGATTGTTCCTGTTAACAGCAGGGCACAGCCGATGATGCTGGAGGAGATTGTTCCTGTTAACAGCAGGGCACAGCCGATGATGCTGGAGGAGATTGTTCCTGTTAACAGCATGGCACAGCCGATGATGCTGGAGGAGATTGTTCCTGTTAACAGCAGGGCACAGCCGATGATGCTGGAGGAGATTGTTCCTGTTAACAGCAGGGCACAGCCGATGATGCTGGAGGAGATTGTTGCCTGAATCCAAGAGGTGTTTTATTAGTTAATGAATGGAGCAAATGTTTGGTCTGTGGAGACACGTGTATTTACCAGACCCCCACTAGGTGGCAGTACAGCCCAGCATATTTTAATCTCAAGGTTGCCAGGAGAGTTTGATATAGGAAGCCAACAAAATGGCACCCTATTCCCTATGTAGTGAACTACTAGTGACCAGAGCCCTATTCCCTATATAGTGAACTACTAGTGACCAGAGCCCTATTCCCTATATAGTGAACTACTAGTGACCAGAGCCCTATTCCCTATATAGTGAACTACTAGTGACCAGAGCCCTATTCCCTGTATAGTGAACTACTCATGACCAGAGCCCTATTCCCTATAAAATGAATGAACTACTCGTGACCAGGGCCATATTCCCTATATAGTGAACTACTAGTGACCAGAGCCCTATTCCCAATATAGTGAACTACTAGTGACCAGAGCCCTATTCCCTGTATAGTGAACTACTAGTGACCAGAGCCCTATTCCCTATATAGTGAACTACTAGTGACCAGACCCCTATTCCCTATATAGTGAACTACTAGTGACCAGGGCCCTATTCCTTATAAAGTGAATGAACTACTCGTGACCAGGGCCATATTCCCTATATAGTGAACTACTAGGGACCAGAGCCCTATTCCCTATATAGTGAACTACTAGTGACCAGAACCCTATTCTCTATATAGTGAACTACTAGTGACCAGAGCCCTATTCCCTATATATAGTGATATACTAGTGACCAGAGCCCTATTCCCTATATAGTGAACTACTAGTGACCAGAACCCTATTCCCTATATAGTGAACTACTAGTGACCAGAGCCCTATTCCCTATATATAGTGAACTACTAGTGACCAGAGCCCTATTCCCTATATATAGTGATATACTAGTGACCAGAGCCCTATTCCCTATATAGTGAACTACTAGTGACCAGAACCCTATTCCCTATATAGTGAACTACTAGTGACCAGAACCCTATTCCCTATATATAGTGAACTACTAGTGACCAGAGCCCTATTCCCTATATAGTGATCTACTAGTGACCAGAACCCTGGTGACAGTGTGCGTATCCTCTCCTTATGGGATCGTCATGGTTGTCTTAACTTAAACCATTAGATGTGAACTTAACCACAGATCTAGGACCAGCTGATAATCCTCAAACCTGTGTGTTTGATATAATTATTGAGCGGTTGAAAACAGCGGTGCATGGTTTCCCCTGGTTTTCACTCTGGTTCCATAATCAATCAACATCCTCAGCCAGCACATGACTGATGACTGAGTGGACGAACCCTACACCCTACATAGTAGACATGACTGATCACTGAGTGGACGAACCCTACACCCTACATAGTAGACATGACTGATCACTGAGTGGACGAACCCTACACCCTACATAGTAGACATGAATGATGACTGAGTGGACGAACCCTACACCCTACATAGTAGACATGAATGATGACTGAGTGGACGAACCCTACACCCTACATAATAGACATGACTGATCACTGAGTGGACGAACCCTACACCCTACATAGTAGACATGACTGATCACTGAGTGGACGAACCCTACACCCTACATAGTAGACATGAATGATGACTGAGTGGACGAACCCTACACCCTACATAGTAGACATGACTGATCACTGAGTGGACGAACCCTACACCCTACATAGTAGACATGACTGATCACTGAGTGGACGAACCCTACACCCTACATAGTAGACATGACTGATCACTGAGTGGACGAACCCTACACCCTACATAGCAGACATGAATGATGACTGAGTGGACGAACCCTACACCCTACATAGTAGACATGAATGATGACTGAGTGGACGAACCCTACACCCTACATAGTAGACATGAATGATGACTGAGTGGACGAACCCTATACCCTACATAGTGCACTGGGTCCTGGTCCGAAGTAGTGCACTATAAAGGGCATAGGGTGCCATAATGACAAAGCTTGACCCTCTGGCACACGCCTGATGATGTCTGAATCCGCTGAGTTGACTAGGGCCGCTCCAGGGAACACACACACACACATACACACACACACACACCTGTCTTATGTCCTGTCTATCAGTGTATAGGATGAACCTTGGCCTTCCAGAACTCCCCTATGTGTGTGTGTGTGTGTGTGTGTGTGTGTGTGTGTGTGTGTGTGTGTGTGTGTGTGTGTGTGTGTGTGTGTGTGTGTGTGTGTGTGTGTGTGTGTGTGTGTGTGTGTCTGTGTGTGTGTGTGTGTGTGTGTGTGAGAGAGAGAGAGAGAGAGAATACCATCCTACCACTCCTCTCTGATTATATAACACCTAGTACACAGAGATAACACAGCAATGCACAACAGAGAGGAGGTCTACCCAGGTAACAGAGAGGTCTACCCAGGTAACAGAGAGACCTACCCAGGTAACAGAGAGACCTACCCAGTTAACAGAGAGGTCTACCCAGATACCAGAGAGGTCTACCCAGGTAACAGAGAGATCTACCCAGGTAACAGTGAGGTCTACCTAGGTAACAGAGAGACCTACCCAGGTAACAGAGAGGTCTACCCAGGTACCAGAGAGGTCTACCCAGGTACCAGAGAGACCTACCCAGGTAACAGAGAGACCTACCCAGGTAACAGAGAGACCTACCCAGGTAACAGAGAGACCTACCCAGGTAACAGAGAGGATACCCAGGTAACAGAGAGGTTTACCCAGGTAACAGAGAGACCTACCCAGGTAACAGAGAGACCTACCCAGGTAACAGAGAGATCTACCCAGGTAACAGAGAGATCTACCCAGGTAACAGATAGGTCTACCCAGGTAACAGAGCTACCCAGGTAACAGAGAGACCTACCCAGGTACCAGAGAGGTCTACCCAGGTAACAGAGAGACCTACCCAGGTAACAGAGAGACGTATCCAGTTAACAGAGAGACCTACCCAGGTAACAGAGAGGTCTACCCAGGTACCAGAGAGGTCTACCCAGGTAACAGAGAGATCTACCCAGGTAACAGTGAGGACTACCCAGGTAACAGAGAGACCTACCCAGGTAACAGAGAGGTATTCCCAGGTACCAGAGAGGTCTACCCAGGTAACAGAGAGATCTACCCAGGTAACAGTGAGGTCTACCCAGGTAACAGAGAGACCTACCCAGGTAACAGAGAGGTCTACCCAGGTAACAGAGAGGTCTACCCAGGTAACAGAGAGATCTGCCCAGGTAACAGAGAGGACTACCCAGGTAATAGAGAGATCTACCCAGGTAACAGAGAGGTCTACTCAGATAACAGAGAGACCTACCCAGGTAACAGAGAGGTCTACCCAGGTAACAGAGAGGTCTACCCAGGTACCATAGAGGTCTACCCAGGTAACAGAGAGATCTACCCAGGTAACAGAGAGGTCTACCCAGGTAACAGAGAGACCTACCCAGGTAACAGAGAGGTCTACCCAGGTTCCAGAGAGGTCTACCCAGGTAACAGAGAGACCTACCCAGGTAACAGAGAGACCTACCCAGGTAACAGAGAGGTCTACCCAGGTAACAGAGAAGTCTGCCCAGGTAACAGAGAGACCTACCCAGGTAACAGAGAGACCTACCCATGTAACAGAGAGGTCTACCCAGGTAACAGAGAGACCTACCCAGGTAACAGAGAGGCCTGCACAGGTAACAGAGAGGACTATCCAGGTAACAGAGAGGACTACCCAGGTACCAGAGAGACCTACCCAGGTAACAGAGAGACCTATCCAGGTAACAGAGAGGCCTGCACAGGTAACAGAGAGGACTATCCAGGTAACAGAGAGGACTACCCAGGTACCAGAGAGACCTACCCAGGTAACAGAGAGACCTACCCAGGTAACAGAGAGGCCTGCACAGGTAACAGAGAGGACTATCCAGGTAACAGAGAGGACTACCCAGGTACCAGAGAGACCTACCCAGGTAACAGAGAGACCTACCCAGGTAACAGAGAGGCCTGCACAGGTAACAGAGAGGACTATCCAGGTAACAGAGAGGACTAACCAGGTACCAGAGAGACCTACCCAGGTAACAGAGAGACCTACCCAGGTAACAGAGAGGCCTACCCAGGTAACAGAGAGGTCTACCCAGGTAACAGAGAGGCCTGCACAGTTAACAGAGAGACCTACCCAGGTAACAGAGAGACCTACCCAGTTAACAGAGAGACCTACCCAGGTAACAGAGAGACCTACCCAGGTAACAGAGAGGCCTGCACAGGTAAAACTGAGCACAGGTGTGGTTTCGATTCACCTGAAACAACAGGTCGGAAGATCATCTCTCTAGCAGGACAGTCAGGTGTAGATTCCAGATCCAGTCTACCTGCAACAGAGAACAGCCGGAGACTACACCTGATTACACCTGGTGTCGTAGATGTGTTCTCTACTGTACCAGCTGAGGCAGGTTAGACAGGGTGCTGTTCTCTACTGCACCAGCTGAGGCAGGTTAGACAGGGTGCTGTTCTCTACTGTACCAGCTGCGGCAGGTTAGACAGGGTGCTGTTCTCTACTGTACCAGCTGAGGCAGGTTAGACAGGGTGCTGTAGGTGTGTTCTCTACTGTACCAGCTGAGGCAGGTTAGACAGGGTGCTGTAGATGTGTTCTCTACTGTACCAGCTGAGGCAGGTTAGACAGGGTGCTGTAGATGTGTTCTCTACTGTACCAGCTGAGGCAGGTTAGACAGGGTGCTGTTCTCTACTATACCAGCTGAGGCAGGTTAGACAGGGTGCTGTAGGTGTGTTCTCTACTGTACCAGCTGAGGCAGGTTAGACAGGGTGCTGTAGGTGTGTTCTCTACTGTACCAGCTGAGGCAGGTTAGACAGGGTGCTGTAGGTGTGTTCTCTACTGTACCAGCTAAGGCAGGTTAGACAGGGTGCTGTAGGTGTGTTCTCTACTGTACCAGCTGAGGCAGGTTAGACAGGGTGCTGTAGGTGTGTTCTCTACTGTACCAGCTAAGGCAGGTTAGACAGGGTGCTGTAGATGTGTTCTCTACTGTACCAGCTGAGGCAGGTTAGACAGGGTGCTGTAGGTCTGTTCTCTACTGTACCAGCCGAGGCAGGTTAGACAGGGTGCTGTAGGTGTGTTCTCTACTGTACCAGCTAAGGCAGGTTAGACAGGGTGCTGTAGATGTGTTCTCTACTGTACCAGCTGAGGCAGGTTAGACAGGGTGCTGTAGATGTGTTCTCTACTGTACCAGCTGAGGCAGGTTAGACAGGGTGCTGTAGGTCTGTTCTCTACTGTACCAGCCAAGGGCAGGTTAGACAGGGTGCTGTAGATGTGTTCTCTACTGTACCAGCTGAGGCAGGTTAGACAGGGTGCTGTAGATGTGTTCTCTACTGTACCAGCTGAGGCAGGTTAGACAGGGTGCTGTAGATGTGTTCTCTACTGTACCAGCTGAGGCAGGTTAGACAGGGTGCTGTAGATGTGTTCTCTACTGTACCAGCTGAAGCAGGTTAGACAGGGTGCTGTAGATGTGTTCTCTACTGTACCAGCTGAGGCAGGTTAGACAGGGTGCTGTGGATGTCTTCTCTACTGTACCAGCTGAGGCAGGTTAGACAGGGTGCTGTAGGTGTGTTCTCTACTGTACCAGCTGAGGCAGGTTAGACAGGGTGCTGTAGATGTGTTCTCTGCTGTACCAGCTGAGGCAGGTTAGACAGGGTGCTGTTCTCTACTGTACCAGCTGAGGCAGGTTAGACAGGGTGCTGTTCTCTACTGTACCAGCCGAGGCAGGTTAGACAGGGTGCTGTAGATGTGTTCTCTACTGTACCAGCTGAGGCAGGTTAGACAGGGTGCTGTAGATATGTTCTCTACTGTACCAGCTGAGGCAGGTTAGACAGGGTGCTGTAGATGTGTTCTCTACTGTACCAGCCGAGGCAGGTTAGACAGGGTGCTGTTCTCTACTGTACCAGCTGAGGCAGGTTAGACAGGGTGCTGTAGATGTGTTCTCTACTGTACCAGCTGAGGCAGGTTAGACAGGGTGCTGTAGATGTGTTCTCTACTGTACCAGCTGAGGCAGGTTAGACAGGGTGCTGTTCTCGACTGTACCAGCTGAGGCAGGTTAGACAGGGTGCTGTAGATGTGTTCTCTACTGTACCAGCCGAGGCAGTCTGGAGTCAGAGGGCAGGAGGAGAGATTTCATCACACTTTGCACCTCATGCACAGAGATCTCATCGCCACGGAACCAGATAAGACCCGGGTAATCAGGTAACGACAGGCGTCTCACATGGATATCTGAGGACGCCGCACGTATGCTTGCCGACATCACCAAGGCCGAGATAATTCCTTCGGACAGTCAGAGAGAGAAGGGGGGGGGGGACAGACTGATTGACTGCTGTCTACCTGAAGCAGGTTTGTCTCTGAGGTATCGACCTGTCACCAGTAGCTGCTGAGACCACAGACACAGTGCCTCTGCTTCAGGTGAGTTCTGACAACATGGACACTCAGTCATCTACAGAATATTATATAGAGTTACTCTGTGTGGATGGGTGTATGGACCTGTGTGACAGAGGTAGAGGATTATGGAGTATTGCTTTGTGAAGATAATTTAGTTAGGATTTACGGTAACTCCTGTTTTTTTGGTTAGGATTTACAGTAACTCCAGTTTTTTTGGTTAGGATTTACGGTAACACCTGTTTTTTGGTTAGGATTTACGGTAACACCTGTTTTTTTGTTTAGGATTTACGGTAACTCCTGTTTGTTTTGGTTAGGATTTACGGTAACTACAGTTTTTTTGGTTAGGATTTACGGTAACTCCTGTTTGTTTTGGTTAGGATTTACGGTAACTACAGTTTTTTTGGTTAGGATTTACAGTAACTCCAGTTTTTTCATACCCTTTGTGCCTTGTGTTATGTCATTGGTTTTGATTCATATTATTCTGTTGCAAACTAGAAAGGGTCATTTTCCGGAAGAAAAAGTGTGTGCCTTGCAGAATCTGAACAATCTGAATTGTGGTAGAGGATGTGTGTAAAAAAAATTATGTACATTAACTTTCAATTCCAACTTAAATCACAGAGACACAATGTGTTTCTTCCCTCCAATCAAAAAGAGGGTTGTGTGTTTTGTCAGTAAAGTAATTTGTATTAGAACAATGGAGAAAAGGGGTGTTGGTCAAATCAACACCCTGATATTTGAGTTAGTGAGAGTAGTGAGTCAATAAATGCTCAGGGAGGGAATAAAAAATGTGTAGATTCACACGTAGAGCACAGCAGATGTTTATTAAAGCAGGAATCGTGGTCGCAGGCAGGCAATGGTCAAACACAGGTAGGCAGTCAAAAAAACAAAGCAATACCTCACAACCAGACAAAGAGAAAGAACTGAACTAAATTAGGGAGATGATGAGAAACGGACACAGGGGAAATCAATGAACAACAATGAAAGACAGGGCTGCGTGCCAGAACAACGGCTACGTTCCAGAACAACGGAACATAGGCTGCATTCCAGAACAACGGAACATAGGCTGCATTCCAGAACAACGGAACAAAGGCTACGTTCCAGAACAACGGAACAAAGGCTGCGTTCCAGAACAACGGAACAAAGGCTGCGTTCCAGAACAACGGAACAAAGGCTACGTTCCAGAACAACGGAACAAAGGCTGCTTCCAGAACAACGGAACAAAGGCTACGTTCCAGAACAACGGAACAAAGGCTGCGTTCCAGAACAACGGAACAAAGGCTACGTTCCAGAACAACGGAACAAAGGCTACGTTCCAGAACAACGGAACAAAGGCTACGTTCCAGAACAACGGAACAAAGGCTGCGTTCCAGAACAACGGAACAAAGGCTACGTTCCAGAACAACGGAACAAAGGCTGCGTTCCAGAACAACGGAACAAAGGCTACGTTCCAGAACAACGGAACAAAGGCTACGTTCCGGAACAAGGCTACGTTCCAGAACAACGGAACAAGGCTACGTTCCAGAACAACGGAACAAGGCTACGTTCCAGAACAACGGAACAAGGCTACGTTCCAGAACAACGGAACAAGGCTACGTTCCAGAACAACGGATCAAGGCTACGTTCCAGAACAACGGAACAAAGGCTACGTTCAAGAACAAAGGAACACGGCTACGTTCCAGAACCTTACAGTACCCCCCCCCCCAGGGAGGCTCCTGACGACCCAACGGCACCGGAGGGTGGAGCGGGCGGGGGAGCAGAGGCAGACGCCTAGAGGTCCGGCAGGCTGGTTCGACGCGGTCATGGACTGACACGACATTCTGCCTCAGGAAGGTCTGTGATGAAGTCAACATCTATGTGGGACCAGGGTCTGTGAGGGATTGGCAAAGGTTGAAGCTTCCCAGAAGGGAGATGAGGGATTTTGGTATGCACACTGGACAGGCACACTGGACAAGAGAGTAGGCACACTGGACAGGAGAGTACGTAATCCCTTATGTTGGATGCCAGTGAGGACCACCAGAACTTCCGGGCTAGAAGTTCGGTGGTTCGTGTAATGTCCGGATGTTCTGACCCCAAGGACATGTGACAACACTGCATCAGTCTGGGGTCTAACAGCTGCTGACACATAACTCCTCCCAGCTGGTGTCTCAGGAGGAGCCGGGTCTGAGGTTAGGGCCTCTTGTATGGCAGAGTGAACCTCCCACTGTACCGGTCCCATAATGCAAGAGGAAGGAAGAATGGGTGTAGAGTCTGAGTTACTGGTCGGCAGGTCAAACTGGCGGGAGAGAGCGTCGCTTTCACATTTTTCTTTCCAGGGATGTAAGTACCATGAAAATGGAAGTGTGTGAAGAGCCCAGCGGGCTTGTCTGGAGTTAACCTCTTGGCCCCTCTGAAATATTCCAGATTATGATGATGTGTTAAGATGAAAAAGGTATGTTGTGCGCCCTCCAACCAGTGGCGCCACTCCGATGGCCATGTTGATGGCAAGGAAGTCTGTTCCCCACATCGTAATTCCTCTCAGCGGGGGATAACTTCCTGGAGAAGAAGGCAAAGGGATGTGATGTGGGAGGTGTTCCCACCCGCTGAGAGAGTGTGGCTCCTACTTCGGAGGCATCCACCTGCAGGGTGAAAGGAAGGGTTCTGATCTGGTTGGAGAAGGGCAGGAGCTGAGATGAAGAGATGTTTCAAGCTGAACGCAGTCAGGGCTGTATCAGTCCATTGAAGGGTCCCGGTCTTTTGTCTGGTAAGGGCAGTGAGGGGAGCGGCAGTAGAACTGAAGTTCCGAATGAACCGGTGATAGAAGATGGAGAACCCAATGAAACGTTAACGGTGGTGGGTTTGGGCCCATTACTGATGGCGGTGACTTTGTCCTCATCCATGCTGACCCCTCCAGGTGTCAGTAGGAAGCAGAGGAAGTTTACATGGAAGGCGCTCTTGTCAGTCTTCACATTAAAGGTTATGGTCAAGGAGCCGTTGAAGAACCTTTTGCACATGCTTTATGTGTTCCTTCAGGGAGTAGGAGGAAATCAGGAAGTCATCAATGTAGACGATGAGAAAGCGGTTGATAATTTCCTGGAAAACCTCATTCATAAAGGATTGGAAGACGGCGAGGGTGTTCGTAAGGCCGTAGGGCATGACCAGGTATTCATAGTGTCCTCGAGTGGTGATAAAGGTCGTCTTCCATTCGTCACCTTCACGTATACGGACAAGGTTATATGCACTTCGCAGGTCGAGTTTAGTATAGATGTCGGCACGGCCCACTTGTTCAAGGGTCGCTGGGATCAGAGGAAGAGGGAAACGGTTCTTGACCGTGACGTCATTCAGGGAACGATAATCCATACATGGACAGGGACCACCGCTCTTTTTTTCCGACGAAGAAGAAGCTGGACGCAGCCGGGGAAGAAGGACGAATGAAACCGTTTGAGTGATTCATCAATGTAGTTATCCAGTGCCTCATTTTCCGGGATCGATAGGGGGTAAACACGGCCATTCGGTGGGGACACTACGATGCCAGGTGGGGACACTCCGATGCCAGGTGGGGACACTCCAGGGAGTAAGTCAATAGCACAGTCCCCTGGGCGATGTGATGGCAGAGTGGAGGCCTTGACTTTGCTGAAGACGTTGCTGTACTGGGTGTATTCAGATGGTATGGTGGGTGGCACTGCCGAGGCAGGGTCCTCAATGGTGGTGGCTCTGCAGGGTAGGCTGAGACAACTGGTGAAGCAGGAAGAAGACCAGGACAGTAGTTCACCTTGTCTCCACGAGATGGCAGGGTCATGACGACAAAGCCAGGGTGTCCGAGGATGAGTGGCTGTTTGGGGGAGGAGAGTTCCATGAGTTGAATGGTTTCGGTGTGGAAGACTCCAATCTGGAGGGTTACGCTCTGTGGTCAGGTGCGTGATGAAGCCCGTGCCTAATGGCTGCCAGTCCAGGGTGTTAATCCTTAAGGGAGGGGTGATGCTCTGTGGTCAGGTGCGTGATGAAGCCCGTGCCTAATGGCTGCCAGTCCAGGGTGTTAATCCTTAAGGGAGGGGTGACGCTCTGTGGTCAGGTGCGTGATGAACCCCGTGCCTAATGGCTGCCAGTCCAGGGTGTTAATCCTTAAGGGAGGGGTGACGCTCTGTGGTCAGGTGCGTGATGAAGCCCGTGCCTAATGGCTGCCAGTCCAGGGTGTTAATCCTTAAGGGAAGGTGACAGGTGTTAGATCAATGTCAAGCTCTTGTACTCGCTGTTGATCGATGAATTTACCTGCTGCTCCCGAATCTATCGAGCCTTCTACGGACTTGGTAACCCCCTTCACTGTCATCAATACTGGGATGGAGAATTTAAGTTCTATGAGGAGGTCTCCTATAGGGCGACCGGAGGGAGAGTGATCAAATACCTCTTTGAAGAGGGTGTGGAAACGGGTCTCGGATCGGAGTTCTGTGCTGTTGGCAGTCCATCTGGCGGTGGCCCAATCCGGGTCAGTAGAGACAAACAAAATCCACCCTGCTCTTATCGTGGTGAAGTTAGTGGGGTTGTGTTCAATGTATTTGCTGCATTACATCAGAAATCCCTGACATTTCCCAGGTCGAACCATCATATTTTCCAGACATGGGTATGAACGAAGGAGGGCTATGGGTTACGATACCTGGCATCAGGGGAGAAGGGATAGGCTGGCGGAGAAGATGGCACATTTCCTCCATAAGCTCCTCTTGCTGGGTTATGATACCTGGCATCGGAGGAGAAGGGATAGGCTGGCAGAGAAGATGGTTACGATACCTGGCATCGGAGGAGAAGGGATAGGCTGGCGGAGAAGATGGTTATGATACCTGGCATCGGAGGAGAAGGGATAGGCTGTCGGAGAAGATGGTTATGATACCTGGCATCGGGTGAGAAGGGATAGGCTGGCGGAGAAGATGGTTATGATACCTGGCATCGGAGGAGAAGGGATAGGCTGTCGGAGAAGATGGTTATGATACCTGGCATCGGAGGAGAAGGGATAGGCTGTCGGAGAAGATGGTTATGATACCTGGCATCGGAGGAGAAGGGATAGGCTGTCGGAGAAGATGGTTATGATACCTGGCATCGGAGGAGAAGGGATAGGCTGTCGGAGAAGATGGCAGATTTCCTCAATAAGCTCCTCTTGCTGGGTTAGGCGCCATTGTAGCTCCGCTGAATCCATTCCGTTATTGGGTCGGGTATTCTGAAATGAATACTCAGGGAGAAAAAGGGGTTGATTCACACGCAGAGCACGGCAGATGTTAATTAAGCCTTCGCAGAAGGCAGGAATCGTGGTCACAGGCAGGCAATGGTCAAACACAGGTAGGCAGTCAAAAACAAACAATACCTCACAACCATACAAACAGAAAGAACTGAACAGGGAGCTGATGCAGACCAGGTGAGAAAACCAACACAGGAGAAATCAATTAACAAAAATGAAAGACAGGGCTACATTCCAGAACACAAAGAAACAGGGCTACGTTCCAGAACACAAAGAAACAGGGCTACGTTCCAGAACACACAGAAACAGGGCTACGTTCCAGAACACAAAGAAACAGGGCTACGTTCCAGAACACACAGAAACAGGGCTACGTTCCAGAACACGAAGAAACAGGGCTACGTTCCAGAACACGAAGAAACAGGGCTACGTTCCAGAACACGAAGAAACAGGGCTACGTTCCAGAACACAAAGAAACAGGGCTACGTTCCAGAACACAAAGAAACAGGGCTACGTTCCAGAACACAAAGAAACAGGGCTACGTTCCAGAACACAAAGAAACAGGGCTACGTTCCAGAACACAAAGAAACAGGGCTACGTTCCAGAACACAAATAAACAGGGCTACGTTCCAGAACACAAAGAAACAGGGCTACGTTCCAGAACACAGAGAAACAGGGCTACGTTCCAGAACACAAAGAAACAGGGCTTACGTTCCAGAGCACAAATAAACAGGGCTACGTTCACCCTGATATTTGAGTTAGTGAGAGTGGTGAGTCAAACCATGTGACTCAAATCAACACCCTGATATTTGAGTTAGTGAGAGTGGTGAGTCAAACCATGTGACTCAAATCAACACCCTGATATTTGAGTTAGTGAGAGCGGTGAGTCAAACCATGTGACTCAAATCAACACCCCGATATTTGAGTTTAGTGAGAGTGGTGAGTCAAACCATGTGACTCAAATCAACACCCTGATATTTGAGTTTAGTCAGAGTGGTGAGTCAAACCATGTGACTCAAATCAACACCCTGATATTTGAGTTTAGTGAGAGTGGTGAGTCAAACCATGTGACTCAAATCAACACCCTGATATTTGAGTTTAGTGAGAGTGGTGAGTCAAACCATGTGACTCAAATCAACACTCTGATGTTTGAGTTTAGTGTGAGTAGCGAGTCAAACCATGTGACTCAAATCAACACCCTGATATTTGAGTTTAGTGAGAGTGGTGAGTCAAACCATGTGACTCAAATCAACACCTTGGTATTTGAGTTAGTGAGAGTGGTGAGTTAAACCATGTGACTCAAATCAACACCCTAATATTTGAGTTTAGTGAGAGTGGTGAGTCAAACCATGTGACCCAAATCAACACCCTGATATTTGAGTTTAGTGAAAGTGGTGAGTCAAACCATGTGACTCAAATCAACACCCTGATATTTGAGTTTAGTGAGAGCGGTGAGTCAAACCATGTGACTCAAATCAACACCCTGATATTTGAGTTTAGTGAGAGTGGTGAGTCAAACCATGTGACTCAAATCAACACCCTGGTATTTGAGTTAGTGAGAGTGGTGAGTCAAACCATGTGACTCAAATCAACACCCTGGTATTTGAGTTAGTGAGAGTGGTGAGTCAAACCATGTGACTCAAATCAACACTCTGATATTTGAGTTTAGTGAGAGTAGCGAGTCAAACCATGTGACTCAAATCAACACCCTGATATTTGAGTTTAGTGAGAGTGGTGAGTCAAACCATGTGACTCAAATCAACACCCTGATATTTGAGTTTAGTGAGAGTGGTGAGTCAAACCATGTGACTCAAATCAACACCCTGATATTTGAGTTTAGTGAGAGTGGTGAGTCAAACCATGTGACTCAAATCAACACCCTGATATTTGAGTTTAGTGAGAGCGGCGAGTCTTTCCAGTGAATGACAGCAGCCATTCCTCGAGGCAGACCAGGAAGCTGTACAACGCTGATTAGAGACACCGTTTCTTATCATCAGTATTCAACTCATTCTAAGAATAACAAACCTTTGATCTCTGTTTTGATGAGTTTGATGTGTAAAATAGACACTGTGTGTGTGTGTGTGTGTGTGTGTGTGTGTGTGTGTGCAGGTGTGTGTATGTGTGTGTGTGTGTGTGTGTGTGTGTGTGTGTGTGTGTGTGTGTGTGTGTGTGTGCAGGTGTATGTATGTGTGTGTATGTGTGTGTGTGTGTGTGTGTGTGTGTAGCTGTATGTGTGTTAATAGATAAGATGTGTGTGTTAATAGATAAGATGTGTGTGTTAATAGATAAGATGTACTAGTATCATCATTTTAGCCTCCTTTAAGATAACATGTCCAGGCTGTACCAGGAACCTTCTACTACTATGACCCTCCGTTAATAATCACTATGACAACAGCAATACTACTGTAACAGTTAATAATCACTATGACAACAACAATACCACTATAACAGTTAGTAATCACTATGACAACAAAAATACCACTGTAACAGTTAACAATCAAATCAAATCAATCAAATCAAATTTATTTATATAGCCCTTCGTACATCAGCTGATATCTCAAAGTGCTGTACAGAAACCCAGCCTAAAACCCCAAACAGCAAGCAATGCAGGTGTAGAAGCACGGTGGCTAGGAAAAACTCCCTAGAAAGGCCAATACCTAGGAAGAAACCTAGAGAGGAACCAGGCTATGTGGGGTGGCCAGTCCTCTTCTGGCTGTGCCGGGTGGAGATTATAACAGAACATGGCCAAGATGTTCAATGTTCATAAATGACCAGCATGGTCGAATAATAATAAGGCAGAACAGTTGAAACTAGAGCAGCAGCACAGTCAGGTGGAAGTTGAAACCGGAGCAGCAGCATGGCCAGGTGGAC
>NW_022263157.1:0-77342 GCF_002021735.2 Oncorhynchus kisutch
ACTATTTAACAAAACTGGTGTATAGTAATACTATAATAATGCAACACACACCTTGCAATTACAGCCGCTTTGGTAGCGGTGAGTCAAGCTGTTCTTTGGTGCAGCACTCAAGTCCTCCCAGGGCGGATTATAGCCACACAGTGTTTAAGACATCCTTCAGTCTTCAGCTTGCCTACAGACAAAGAGTGTGAGTCAATGTACTGTGGGGAAAAACATGGTGTAGGGTACAGTGCCCCTAGATGCTGATCTTGGCTCAGTTTAGCATTTGCTCCACTAATGGTTAGGATACATCACCTGGAGCATGAAGACACTGATGCATCCAGCCAGACAGATTTATCATAAGTGTACACACACACTAGTATTAACTAATGCATTAGTTGTATACATTTACAGTGCCTATAGAAAGTCTAAGCGCCTTGAACTTGTCACATTGTTGTGTCAGTCTCATGCATTTACACTGAACAAAAATATAAAAACGCAACATGTAATGTGTTTGGTCCCATGTTTCATGAGCCAAAATAAGAGATGGCAGAAATGATCAAAACACACAAAAACCTTATTTAACTCAAATTGTGAACAAATTTGTTTACATCCATGTTAGTGAGCACTTCTCCTTTACCAAGATAATCCATCCACTGACAGGTGTGGTATATATCAAAACTAATTAGACTGCAGGAATGTCCACAGAGCGGTTTCCAGAGAATGAATGCTCATTTCTCTACCATAAGCCACCCCCATTTTAGAGAATTTAGCAGTACCTCCAAACCGATCAACGGCAGACCACGTGTATGGTGTTGTGGGCAAGCGATTTGCTGATGTAAACGTTTGTGGTCAGAGTGCCCCATGGAGGCGTGAGGTTATGCTATGGGCAGACATTTGCTACGGACAATGAAAACTGCATTTATCATTGGCAATTTCAATGCACAGCAACCAGTGCTAGCTATTGAACTTGGGTAATGTAGTGAGAACCGCACCTGTGAAGAGATATTCCTTGTTGATTTCTAGAGTCACGCTGCACGAAGTGTGTAAGTGTAGATGGCGTGGATAACCTGGTCACAACCTTTGAACATCTAGCCAATCACCAAGGAGAGAAAGGAAGATCTGTCAACCAGCTACATATAGTTGGAACCTCACTGACTGCAGCACTCAGGCACTGTCAGTCTTTACCCTTTAATGTCAACAGATCTGTAATGTGCAAGCAATCATTATTTAACCCAGATCTATTTTACAGATGAGCCCTGAATTATAAATACAATAAAATAAACAAAGAACTCAAATAAGAAACTCCAAAATGAGACCAGCTTTCTGCTTTTTTGTATGCATTTTCTTCCAAAATATTTTATCAAGGCTCCACAATCAGGTGCAACAAATACACAATAAAAGCTGGTTTACACCTAACTCCATAAGGAACTTCCAGTTACCAGTCTCAGGCATGGCTAACTTATGTCTTAATAATGATGAAGGCAGTGGAAGTCTTAGTAAAAAGGGCCAAAGAACTCTGGTAGAGAATGTAGTGATATCTTTAACGAAGTAACAGCTGAGTTCATAGGGGATGTCACCATAGTCTAGGACCTGTAGGAAGAGCGACTGAATAATTACATTACCATTTAGAGAGACATTTTTATAGAACCACTTAAAAGGAGAATCATACCTTGATCTGTTGGATGTCATACTTGATGGCGTTCGGCACCGCTTCCTTTCCAACCACCTTCGCCCTGATCACTAGAAGAGGGAGAAATGGTTTAACTAACGCTATTGAAATCTATTCCGGTATACTAGTCAGTCACACTGATGGTTTAAGGGTGATATGGAGAGAGAACAGTGTAGAATGCTTCTTTAACCTGCCTCTCCTTAATCTACACTGATTGAAGAGGATTTAACAGGTGACATCAATAAGGGATCATAGTTTACAGCTGGCCAGTCCATGTCATGGAAAGAGCAGGTATCCTTAATGTTATGTAAACACATCTCAAATAATTCATTTGTAGGAACACTTCATACCTTAAGCAAAATAGTGTAGCAGGGCTCTATCCTGTTCCTGGAGAGCTGCAGTCCTGTAGGTTTCCTCCAACCCTAAGCTAGCGCACCTAATTCTAATAATTAACTGGTTGATAAACAGAACAAGGTTCATTACAACTAGGGGTTGGCTTGAAAACCTACAGGAAGGCAGCTCTCCAGGAACAGGGTTGGAGAGTCCTGGCTGTAAACCATCTTACTGTCGCCTACTTAACTATGTAAATAACTGTGTGAGAAGATGTAGATAGTATAAATGATTGACATGATCATTAAGCCTACGACCACAGACAATCCATAAAATGTTCTCATGTTGCGTATTGATAGCTCTCACCTGAAAAGTAAAATGTTCCCAAATTGCCTTACCAACTTCTGCATTGCAAAAAGCCTGTTGAGGATGCTGAGGGAAGCATCTGCAAGCGTCTGCGATGTCTTCGACCCGCCAAAGGAACAGAACGACCAGAGTAATGAAACAACTGCTTACATACCGAGTCATTTGGAATCGAATTACGGGTTCGCCAAAATATCACAAAAGGATTTGACGAATGAAAGCGTGAGGCGTAAAGTACACTGGACTCTATTGCCTTCGAGACTGTTCCCAGACCGATTGATACCTCTTCGAAATATTTTACCTTCCACGAAATCATCCGCTATTTATTGCAGGCTGTGAGCTCCTCCTCCAGCCAGAACCCAGCCTGTGGTAGGCTGAGCATTCTATTAATCCAGAACCGTAACCATTCAGTTGTTAAAAAATCCTCCGCCTAACGGGACAACCACAGACCAGGCTCAACATGCCCGGCTGCCATAAATGCCATAAATTGGGAATGAAACTGAAAGCTCGGTTTTTGTTTTTTTTGGGCTCCGGAGCGATCTTAGGCACTGCATTATCAGGGCTAGAGGCGTCACTACAGACTCTGTGATTGGGAGTCCCATAGGGCGGCGCACAATTGGCCCAGTTGAGTCCGGGATTGGACGGGGTATGCCGTCATTGTAAATAAGAATTTGTTCTTAAACTGATTTGTAGAGTTAAATAAAGGTTCAATAGAAAAAAAATTGGCTAAGCCTACTGGAATTCCTTAAAGTTGTAGTTTCAGTAAAAAAATAAATTAAAAAAACACCTGGGGAAATTTCAGAGCTCAATTTGCCCAACTGCTCAGTTCACTTGCTGTCATCCCATATATGAGATGAAAATGGCAGATTGTTGTAGTTGATAAGTACAGTAACACGCTCAGGTTCTCCACTTCACAGCACTGGTATTTGTTTTGACTGACAGCCGTTATAAACTTGAGCACCACAAGAGACAAGAAGATAACACCATCCCTCCCTCTAGTTGGGCTACCTTTGCACATTTGTTGTTGTCTGAGTGAGGGAAATGCGTTAAATTGAGGAGTCGATGTGTTATGAAAGATATGACATTAAGGATTATAATAAATACCACTTTAATGTCATACAAGCAAACCACACACATTTCTATATTTAAAAGTGAATGTAATTTACAGTATCAATGTTTATGATCTCTTTGTTATCCAAAGGGATGACATCCGCTGTAGCCTGGGTTGTCCTGAAAAGAATCTGCGTCATATTGTGAAGAAAATAGCAACAGAACTTTCATTTGAATGCACTCATGATACCATTCTATGCGCACCAAAAATACAATCGGTTTGTGTGAAGTGCTGTTTGAAAGCCTCCCAGCTAGCACATTAGGTTGTGGGAATGCAGGTTTTTGGTTTCCCATTGGTTCTGGGAACAAAACCCTCAGTTTCCTAAATGTTAAAAGGTATTGTTTTTTAAACATTCTGAGAACTGAAGTGTGAACTTCATCTGTTCTGGGAACGTTTATTTTTAGGTTGCAGGGAGGTTCTGAGAATGTTTTACTATGGTTCCCTGAAAGTTTTCCTGGGTAGTTTTATTAATGTTCTATTAACAGAAATGATAGGTTATTTGAAGATAATTCAATAACATTCTGAGAACATGTTTCACATAAGACTTTTAATAATACTGCTAGCTTAGTTTTTGTTGACTGTTTCCAACTCTAAGCACAGACAGGACACATGGAAATGAATTTGCTTTGGCATTCATTTTTTGTTGTTGAATCTTCTGTTCTCTATCCATGGAAATAGTCCACTGTCCCACCAGGATGGAGCTAGCATGCTAAGTCATATGAAGCTGTTAATGTGAGTCTATTCAAACACACCCATTTCCAAGGAAACAAGCACTCATTAGTTCAGTAGTAAAAATGTGCTTAACAAGTCACATAGTCAGTTGCATGGACTCACTTTGTGTACAATAATAGTGTTTAACATGATTTTTGAATGACTACCTCATCTCTGTAGCCCTCACATACAATTATCTGTAAGGTCCCACAGTCAAACAGTGAATTCCAAACACAGATTCAACCACAAAGACCAGGGAGGTTTTCCAACGCATGACAAAGAAGGGCACCCATTGGTAGGTGGGTAAACAAAAAGCAGACATATCCCTTTTAGCATGATGCAGTTATTAAATATACTTTGGGTGGTGTATCAATACACCCAGTCACTACAAAGATACAGGCATACTTCCTAACTCAGTTGGCGGAGAGGAAGAAAACCGCTCAGGGATTTCACTATTAGGCCAGTGGTGGCTTTAATCACTATTAGGCCAGTGGTGACTTTAATCACTATTAGGCCAGTGGTGACTTTAATCACTATTAGGCCAGTGGTGGCTTTAAAACAGCAACAGAGTTTAATGGCTGTGATAAGAGAAAACTGACGATGGGTCAACATTGTAGTTACTCCATAATACTAACCTAATTGACAGAGTGAAAAGAAGGAACCCTGTACAAAATAAAAATATTCCAAAACATGCATCCATTTTACAATAAAGAACTAAAGTAATTCTGCTAAAAATGTTACAAGGCAATTCACTTTTTGTTCTGAATACAAAGTGTTACGTTTGGGGCAAATCCAATACAACACATTACTGAGTACCACTCTACATATTTTTAAGCATAAGGGTGGTTGCATCATGTTATGGGTATGCTTGTCATCGTTAAGGACTGAGGAGTTTTTGGGATAAAAAATAAACCAAAAATAGCTAAGAGCAGGAGAAATCCTAAAAATAAACCTTGTCCAGTCCGCTTTCCACCAGACACTGGGAGATGAATTCGCCTTTCAGGAGGACAGTAGCCTAAAACACAAGGCCAAATCTACACTGGAGTTTCTTACCAAGAAGTCGGTGCATGTTCCTGATTGGCCGAGTTACAGCTTTGACTTAAATCTGCTAGAAAATCTGCTAGAAAACTTGAAAATAGTCTAGCAATGATCAACAACACATTTGACAGAGCTTTAAGTGGTTTGAAAAGAATAATAGGTGAATGATGTACAATCCAGGTGTGGAAAGCTCTTAGAGACTTAACGAAAGATACCCACAGCTTTAATCGTGGCCAAAGTTGCTTCTACAAAATATTGACTTAGGGGTGTGAAAACTTATGTAAAAACGGGTTTTCACTATGGGGTATTCTGTATAGATGGGTGAAGAAAACACATAAAATGTTGTCACGGTGTTCCTCCTCTTCATCTGAAGAGGAGAGGCGAGAAGGATCGGACCAAAATGCGGCGTCGTAAATGTCCATGGTAAATCTTTAATAAAGAAAGTACTGACACTGTATACAAAACAATAAACAAATGACGACCGTGAAGCTACAACATAGACAATCACCCACAAACAAACAGTGCAACCCAGGCTACCTAAGTATGATTCTCAATCAGAGACAACTAATGACACCTGCCTCTGATTGAGAACCATACTAGGCCGAAACATAGAAATACCCAAATCATAGAAAAACAAACATAAACTGCCCACCCAACTCACGCCCTGACCATACTAAATAAATACAAAACAAAGGAAATAAAAAGGTCAGAACGTGACAAATGTAATACATTTTGAATTAAGACTAGAACACAACAAAATGTGGAATAAGTCAAGTGGTATGAATACACAGGGATGGAATTGAAGGATTTTGGACACAGGCCATTTCTATCCCTGGGCCTACATGATGCAACACTGCATAAAACAAGCTCTGTCCTGTTAGTTGTATTGTCTATTCACAGTTGTCTCTGTGTCTGTGTAAGGAAAACTCCCCTGTTATTCCAGTTTTAAAATATAATTCATATGAGAAAGGTTGCTGCAGTATGACAGGGTTTTCATCCTCCCTATAGGGCCAGGAGTTTTTCCAGGAGTTTAAATCTGTGTGACCTGATTAGAAAAGGCCACCATAGCCCATATAAAACCATTCTGCAACTGGTTAATCACTGTCATACCCTACACACAGAGATTGACTTTAAGGTCTGAAAGGCACTTTCCCATCAGCCAAATCAGCAGTATTTTATAGTTGCTTAAGATTATGGTCGCTTACCCGATAGTTGTTAACACGCAGAAATGCCATTACTTGTCGGTCCCTTAATTAAACGACAGGGAGGAAGCAGAAAATCTGTTTTTCTGGCCTGCTACATCGGACACATACTACAAACTTTTGCAGAGCGTGATTTCAAGATTTCAACGTGCAGCTCACGTCTGAAAGGGTATATACACTACAGACAGTATCACATGGTGAAACAACAGCTTCCCATTCATTTTCAATGAATGTAAAGCGGTGAGAAGCAGAGTGGCCAGGGACCATTGGGAGATGCAAGCATGGGAGAGGGAGCTGAACAGGGCGGGACTAAAGTTGGGCAAAACTGATCATCAAGCAAATATTTGGTGATATTGCTTGCGAGTAAACAATCGAACCTCACCAGAGCTTTCAACCCCTGCTCGCCCTGACTAAAAGTTACACTTCCAGTGTAACAGGTAAAAAAAATATATTTTGCGAAGCTCCTACTGAAATTACTTACAGTTCGGGTGTATTCAGTTTAAAAAATAATCTGCCTAATGGGACAACGACACAGCAGGCTCAACATGCCCGGCTGCAATACATGTCATAAACTGTCCGTCTTTCACTTAAATAATGGGGATGAACCAGACATATCTGTTTTAGGCTACGCCTACTAGAATTACTTACATTGTTGTTGTTTTCAGTAAAATATAAATCACTAGAGCAGGAGAAGAAAAAAACACTCTGGGACCTGTGGTGCCACCTCTTTGACCAATCAGATTCACGGAAATCACAGGTCATGTGGGTCGGGTGTGGAACATATTTTGTAGCAGCCTACACCTTAAAGAACGTTACAATTGATGACCACGCCCCTTGGAAATCTAATTGGCATAATACACACATCTCCATCAAAATCTGTCTATTCAAGGTAGAGATATCAGTTTATTTGCATGGTGTGGTGGAGATTCAACACCAGGGACACCTGATGTCAATATGAAATGAATCACTCTTTATTATGATGTCTGGAGAGGTTCACAAACTCAGTCCAAGCTTGATGAAAACTCTGCCAAGGGTGTTCCCTTTCAGTCCTAATATAATGCTACACAAACCAGTCATACAATAATTATTTACATTATTCATTTTTAACAGTGGTTCCTGCATGTGACTGAGTGACACCTCACAAGGCTTCTTCTCTTAAAGCTGAGACCTTGAAACTGAGATAATCCCTTTGGTTCTGGACGTACTGTGTTGCGTTTGCAATGTTCTGGGCGTACTGCCAATTGGTCTGAAGAGGTCACAGTCAACTGCACGAACCAAGATAGAGTGAGAGGAAATGCTGTGTACAATTCAAGGCTATCTCTGCAGATAATAAAATGATCCCTCACGCTCCCTCCTTTTACCACTTCTGTGGTAACGATTGTAACATTTTAAGGTAATCATTAATTTATGGCTTAAACTATCAAATGAGGTTCTATCGCAATACTTCTATTAAAGTAAGCTAAATCAACACATAAAACCAGATAGTTTATCCTTTCAAACCCTTCATTCTAGTAAGTCAATCAGTTACACACATGCTTCGTTACACAATTTAATTTATGGAAATACTATCATCATAATGAAGGTCAAATCTACAGGCAAGTTTGTACTTCTATCAACAGGAGTGAATCTATTAAAACACACATCCACAAGGGATCCGTAGACTCAGAGGTAAATACATCTCTCAGTGTTTAATCATTGTTTCCATAGCTCTTAACACAAGCAGGTGTATCTTTAACCCAAACAGCAGATGGCAGCCTTTCATTTAATATCAGTCCCAAGGCTCAATCCCACTATTCATCAATGTGGCCTTGTATTGAAACCTTAGATTCTTCAAATTACTCAAATATTGCATTATTAGACTGCTATCTGAAAGCCACTAATAACACATACTGTCAACACTGAGGAAATTGGACGTCAACTGATAGACCACTGTCTTTATTACTTTCAACTAGGACCCTTCTACTCTTTCTTGCAGGGAAACCCTCAACCACTACTGATAATACACACAGATCACTATCAAACAATGTTCTGCTTTTAAAAATAAAACAATAATGAGAAAGTTGCCATGTTTGGAGGGCATTGTTACCGGGCTAACTTAATTAACATGAACACATTCAGCATCTCCTGGCTTCCACATATAGCCTGCAAGCCACAGATCTTAAGAACATTTACATTAGAAAAAGCATAATACATCCATGTAATATAGGATACACCTTCACATTAAATCCATCATTTATTTTAGATAGGTCTAAAGTAACATGAAATTAAGAAAATGTAGTCTATTTCAGAAGAACAGAATAGCATACTGACTTGTCCTTATGTCAGGCCCTAATCTGGCTATGCCATATGGTTGTGGGCTGCACTAGTTCATTTAGCAGACAAGATTTGTTTAGAATTCAGTGGCATTATTTTATAGTATAAAGAATCAAATGTAACAATGCTGAATAAAATAGAAAGGATATTTTCTCCAAACGATTTGAGTGCGCACGTGCGGCTTTTCTGTGTTGAGCGGTTAACAAAGAAATAGGTACTCCTATATATACTTAATTTAGAGTTATTAATTAAACTGTAGTTGTTCAACAAACGTTGGGCTATATGTTTTGATTTTTAATCAATTGTAAGCTTGCATGATGCAACTCTAATGATGATTTGAAAAAAGTCGCTTGAAAGGCATGAGATCTGCTTTGTTTTGTTGCGCAGGCTATAAACACCTCGTCACTCTCTCATTCAGAATTTGAGAAGCTATAGATAATGCCTTACATTTCCCAGAGGCATCCCCTTTGTGTGGCCATAATGCACCCTAAAATATACATCTCTTTTACAGCCCTTCTCCCTAAATGCTGCCCGCTCTGAAGCACCTCTCATTCACACGGCTCTCCATCAAATGATCGGGTCTTTCTCACAGGATACATGCGAAGGCAGACACATCGTGGACGAACTGTGCACGTCCTTATCCAATTCTGAGGTGCACATTGAAGATATTGGAACAACTGTCCACATTTACTTTCCGTCAGCCAGGAAGATAAGTAGGCCTAACGAACAGCAAAAGCACGAGCCTTTGTCAATCTACTATCCCCCATAGTACAACAGTTTACCTATTCTATTCTGTGCGAGAAATAAATATTCCAAACATAGTCTGGGACAGTTGTGTAATGCATAGATCCCAAATTAGTACTACCACTAGCATAAATAAAACGTTTTTATGCAATGAGCCTGACCCAGCAGATCAGAGTGTTTTGCTTAAATGTTGATAAACTGCTAGGCTATTTCTTCACATTATAAGTGCAGCAATGTGCACACGGCAGTATGTTTAAGCGCAAACGTTCCATTAGCGGAAAACACATTTCTCAAAAGTGACCACAAATGCATTTATGCGTTGAATGCTTTTATTATAAAGGTGCATTTTTATGGTGAAATTATCTTCCCCAAACTTGAAACTCGCGCGCTGCATACAGTATGTATGCCAGTTAGGCTCTACACTCGCTGCATACAGTATGTATGCCAGTTAGGCTCTACACTCGTTGTAAAGCGAATTAATGTGCTTAATTTTAGACATTTGTGGGCCACTTTAGTTGTGATACAAACCTGACCATAGAGAGCTTTTATTCTCTATGTTGGTTAGTTCGATTAAGGGTGGGTTATCTAGGTTAATTATATTTCTATGTTGGCCTAGTATGGTTCCCAATCAGATGCAGCTGTTTATCGTTGTCTCTGATTGGGGATCATATTTAGGCAGCCATTTTCCCATTGTGCTTTGTGGGATCTTGTCTAGGTATAGTTGCCAGTATCAGCGGCACATTTCGTTAGTGCGCTTTATTGTTTTTGTTCTTAGTTTTTCTCTTCCTAATTAAAAGGATTGAAACATACCACGCTGCATCTTGGTCCTCTCCTTATAACGTTCGTGACAACTACATGAGGTGTGCAACTATGAATCAAAAAAGCCCCCCCCCCAAAAAAAGGCATTGTTTCTTGCCTTAAGCTGGGCATCATTCACAAGTGATAATAAATCATTCACAAGTGATAGGCTCATATTGTCACCCATCAGACTATTCTTGATTTGATCTTGCCTTTACATGTACTACATATGTGAAATTTGCTTTGATTTAGACCATTTTCATGCACCTGTTTTGAAACAGGGTCAGGGGAAAAAATACATCTCTGCACTTGAGTTTGAGTTTATTTTATTTTTACAGGGACAGTGGACATTAATCAACGTTTCAGTAAAAGTGCCGGTTTTAACTAGCCGGCAAATTTTCAACCGCAGTCCCTGGGCAGGTTATTAAAAACAATTACAATATAGACAATCATTGAGCAGTGAGCACACACAGAGCAACATAGGACAAGCAAGACGTAGCGTACAGACAGAGCAACATAGGACAAGCAAGACGTAGCATACAGACAGAGCAACATAGGACAAGCAAGACGTAGCGTACAGACAGAGCAACATAGGACAAGCAAGACGTAGCGTACAGACAGAGCAACATAGGACAAGCAAGACGTAGCGTACAGACAGAGCAACATAGGACAAGCAAGACGTAGCGTACAGACAGAGCAACATAGGACAAGCAAGACGTAGCGTACAGACAGAGCAACATAGGACAAGCAAGACGTAGCGTACAGACAGAGCAACATAGGACAAGCAAGACGTAGCGTACAGAGAGAGCAACATAGGACAAGCAAGACGTAGCGTACAGAGAGAGCAACATAGGACAAGCAAGACGTAGCGTACAGACAGAGCAACATAGGACAAGCAAGACGTAGCATACAGACAGAGCAACATAGGACAAGCAAGACGTAGCGTACAGACAGAGCAACATAGGACAAGCAAGATGTAGCGTACAGACAGAGCAACATAGGACAAGCAAGACGTAGCGTACAGACAGAGCAACATAGGACAAGCAAGACGTAGCATACAGACAGAGCAACATAGGACAAGCAAGACGTAGCGTACAGACAGAGCAACATAGGACAAGCAAGACGTAGCATACAGACAGAGCAACATAGGACAAGCAAGACGTAGCGTACAGACAGAGCAACATAGGACAAGCAAGACGTAGCGTACAGACAGAGCAACATAGGACAAGCAAGACGTAGCATACAGACAGAGCAACATAGGACAAGCAAGACGTAGCGTACAGACAGAGCAAAATAGAACAAAAGCAGCAAGACAAAATTCATAAAAGCAACAAAGTGTTTCCACACCTCACAAGCTACAGACAACATGGAAAGCGGCAATAGTTGAGAAATAAATATAGTAGGCCTAGCCTATAGAAACCTGATGGGAACCACCTCTTTTTAATAGAGGCCATCACATGTTTTCATGTGCAATTGTATATCCTATAGAAATGTTGTGCAACATGACCCCATGGGCTCTCATGAAGTGTTTGATTAGATTTTCGATTACACTTGCATTGATGTCAGAGTGATTAGAGAAACAATATATTGCAGAGTATCAGGCAGTTAGCAAGTTTGGTTGTCTACTAATGACCATCAGCAGCATCAGTGCTTGGAGAAGTCTAATTACCGTGACTAAACAGTCACATAGAATTTGACTGCCTTCATGCCGGTTGGCGATGATACAGTACTTGTACCGTTGTACTTATTAGCACTCCTGTGCTAATGCAGGGGGCCACACTGCACCACCATAACTGGCGAGGCCCCATCTTCTCCTGGATCATCTGCAGTGTGACACGTGGATCCAGGTATCTCTCTCACCTTCACCGCAGTGGGGGTGGTTAGAAGAACTTGGTACGACCCTCTCCAACGGGGGTCCTGACAACTCTTTCTCCTGAAGTCTTCAACCACCACGAGATCACCTGGGATCAAACAGTGTCCAGGTCCACCTGCCAGGTCCAGCAAAGACGCCTTCACCCAGGGGAGAGTGGAGGCTCTGGACCGCAGACCGTCGCTGGAGGCTCTGGACTGCAGCCCATCGCTAGACGGTAGACCGTCACAGGCAACTTTACCTAGACAAGAACCCACAAAGCACAATGGGGAAATGGCTGCCTAAATATGATCCCCAATCAGAGACAACGATAAACACCTGCCTCTGATTGGGAACCATATCAGGCCAACATTGATTGATTGATTTATTTATTTGACCTTTATTTAACTAGACAAGTCAGTTAAGAACAAATTCTTATTTGATTTTAATCACCTAGATAACACACCCTAGTCACTGTCACGTCCCAACCAATATAGAGAATAAACAGCCCTCTATGGTCAGGGCGTGACAGTTGACCCCTCAGAGGTTTGCCGGATCAGGTATCTTCCCCCGGGCACCTCCCAGTAAAAGTCTGGTCTGGGCGGGTCCAGGTCGTCTTTGGTCAGACAGGAATCTCCCTCACGCTGTCACACGGAATGCGCCACCAGTGTCCCCTCACAGACCTTCACTGACGCCAAGATCGTGACAAGATTTAGATGAGGTTTAGGGTTTTAGATGTTGTTCAGGGTTTTAGATGAGGTTTCAGGGTTTTTGTTGAGGTTTAGGGTTTTAAATGAGGTTCAGGGTTTTAGATTAAGTTTAGGGTTTTAGATGACGTTTAATTCTACCTGGTTTATGTTAGAGAGTGTCACGGTGCTGACTTTTGCCCAATACCTGCAGCAAAAGCCTCTACACCGTCCTCTGGCTAGGCAGAGTACTTTAGGATTTTAGTTACTTCGGTGTAACAAGGGCCTTGCCGTGCGGCCCTACCAACCTTCCCATGTATTCGTAATGGCCCTTCGTGTAAGTTGGGTTTGTTCCTTCTTTCACGTTGTCACTCCCTTATTTTCCGGTCTAGTATGAGACCTTGGATAGATATACTCCTATTCAAATATTCTTAAGCGTTATGGATTCCTCCTATATTTCCTTACCCTCAAGTTATCTTTACCTATGTATATATCAATACCTAATAACAACTCCTAGCAGTTATTATGCTCGTCAGCTAGTAGTCACTCGGAAACTAGTATTGGTATATGTTTTGACTTTCTTAAAAATATATTATTGTCCACACAATGAAATATTCTTTAGTGCAATCACTTTAACCTATAACCAGGGTCACTTTCTGTTCAGTGAGAGTGTCAAAGGCATTTGCTCTCCAGATCGTTAATCTGGCCTAGTTGTCAAAGTTTCAAGCTTTTATTAAGTCACTCTGTTTTTTGTCTTATACACATCATTACAATTCAATGGTTATACAGTTTCTAAATACAACAATAATGCTCAATCAATCCTTAATGCTTTAAGCTGCCAGATAATATTGCAAAACTTTAAATGCGTTTAACACTTCTAACAATATTGACTAAATAGCAAAAATAGTTCAATTACCTTAAATGCTCAGCCCCTTGGTCACTTTCCCGTAATCGGTATTCTCGCAGCTATGACGATAGATTCCGAATTCCAGTATCTTAATACACTTACAACTCTGTGTATGGACTCAATATATTGTAACTGGTATTTTGCTGTCTCCTTGTATTGCCAATCACATCTGTACCTGATGTCTCACTGAGTGACCGCCACTTCGTCTGTATTCAAGAGGTGTTTAGACCTCTGTGTTTCGTAGACTCAGTCTCGGGGTCACCAAATTCAACCAAGTATATTCAGATAGTGATCCAATATGTACTTAGGCAAAATAATCCAATCTTCTAATATTGCTCTAGCCCAACAAAAAAGAGTATAGTGCAATAGTAAATTTACCTGTGATGATTCTCCATATGAAGTCTGTCTCATATGTTAACGAGGATCATACTTTCTTATGATCTCTGTTCTCTTTATATATCTTTTTAAAGGGGAAGTTCCCACTGGGGCTGTAGACCTACGTAATCTTAGGCCTGTGTGTTAAACGGAAGCTTCCTATTATTACCATTTAAGGTCATGCACTACTGACTCTCACATTGCTGCTTCCGTGTTACTGTTGGCTGATTCTACTCAATCATACCAGCTGGTTGTTTCTACCACTGGAGGTGGCGTAGGGGGTATGTCGAGCGTCAGCTGGGAGAAGTCTATGATAGGTATCTCCTCTGCTTCCCCCTGTTGTCCAGTTTCTGCAGGTGCGGTCCATGGTTCCATGAGGTCCCGTGAATGTCCTGTGTTGTTGTCCCCATTGCTTGATGGAGTGGGCAGATTCTTTTCATCTCTTGTCACAAGAGGCATCCATTAAAGAACAGGCTGTGTTCTATTAGATAGCTAACTCTCAATCCACGATATGGCAGATAATGTAAAGACATAACACATGTGTTTTTTATAATACCAGACTAATTGATCATGTAATAAGCTGCACTGTTCAACCAAAAACAGCTCCCACAATCTTATTATTATCAATTAATTTCAGCCAATCATCATTCATTTGTTTCAGTGCCATACATGTTGAGTGCCCTTCCCCCTTAAATGTACACAAAGGGCTAATATCAATAACGTGCATGTCAATCTCTCCTGGCTCAAAGTAGAGGACAGATTGACTGCATCACAACTTGTCTTTGTGCGAGGCATTGACGTGCTGTGAGGACACACGTGCACAGACAGACACACACACACACACACACACACACTCTCTCTCTCTCACACACACACTAAGATTGTAGTATTGTACATTTTATATTGTAAATGTGTAATATTAGAGTAATAACTTAGTAATTTATTGTATGATGTATTGGTTTATTTATGATGTACGGTGTTGTTTTGTTGTGATGTAATTGTTTTGTTCCTGTTTGGATCCCAGGAAGAGGAGCTGCTAAATACTCTAAATACTAAATACTTTTGCCGAGCGTCAGACACTCCTATTCATTTAAAGTCAAATCAAATGTTATTCGTCACATGAGCTGAATACAACGGGGATCAACTTTACCGTGAAATGCTTGATTACGAGCCCTTCCCAACAAAACAGAGTAAAACAATTATTATGAAAATAGTAACACAAAAGGAATAAAATACACAAGAATGGAGCTATATACAGGGGTAATAGTACCAGATCAATGTGGAGCTATATACAGGGGTACTAGTACCAGATCAATGTGGAGCTATATACAGGGGTACTAGTACCAGATCAATGTGGAGCTATATACAGGGGTACTACTACCAGATCAATGTGGAGCTATATACAGGGGTACTAGTACCAGATCAATGTGGAGCTATATACAGGGGTCCTACTACCAGATCAATGTGGAGCTATATACAGGGGTACTACTACCAGATCAATGTGGAGCTATATACAGGGGTACTACTACCAGATCAATGTGGAGCTATATACAGGGGTACTAGTACCAGATCAATGTGGAGCTATATACAGGGGTCCTACTACCAGATCAATGTGGAGCTATATACAGGGGTACTAGTACCAGATCAATGTGGAGCTATATACAGGGGTACTACTACCAGATCAATGTGGAGCTATATACAGGGGTACTACTACCAGATCAATGTGGAGCTATATACAGGGGTACTACTACCAGATCAATGTGGAGCTATATACAGGGGTACTAGTACCAGATCAATGTGGAGCTATATACAGGGGTCCTACTACCAGATCAATGTGGAGCTATATACAGGGGTACTAGTACCAGATCAATGTGGAGCTATATACAGGGGTACTAGTACCAGATCAATGTGGAGCTATATACAGGGGTACTAGTACCAGATCAATGTGGAGCTATATACAGGGGTACTAGTACCAGATCAATGTGGAGCTATATACAGGGGTACTAGTACCAGATCAATGTGGAGCTATATACAGGGGTACTAGTACCAGATCAATGTGGAGCTATATACAGGGGTACTAGTACCAGATCAATGTGGAGCTATATACAGGGGTACTAGTACCAGATCAATGTGGAGCTATATACAGGGGTACTAGTACCAGATCAATGTGGAGCTATATACAGGGGTACTACTACCAGATCAATGTGGAGCTATATACAGGGGTACTAGTACCAGATCAATGTGGAGCTATATACAGGGGTACTACTACCAGATCAATGTGGAGCTATATACAGGGGTACTAGTACCAGATCAATGTGGAGCTATATACAGGGGTACTACTACCAGATCAATGTGGAGCTATATACAGGGGTACTACTACCAGATCAATGTGGAGCTATATACAGGGGTACTAGTACCAGATCAATGTGGAGCTATATACAGGGGTCCTACTACCAGATCAATGTGGATCTATATACAGGGGTACTACTACCAGAACAATGTGGAGCTATATACAGGGGTCCTACTACCAGATCAATGTGGATCTATATACAGGGGTCCTAGTACCAGATCAATGTGGAGCTATATACAGGGGTACTAGTACCAGATCAATGTGGAGCTATATACAGGGGTACTAGTACCAGATCAATGTGGAGCTATATACAGGGGTACTACTACCAGATCAATGTGGAGCTATATACAGGGGTACTAGTACCAGATCAATGTGGAGCTATATACAGGGGTCCTACTACCAGATCAATGTGGAGCTATATACAGGGGTACTAGTACCAGATCAATGTGGAGCTATATACAGGGGTACTAGTACCAGATCAATGTGGAGCTATATACAGGGGTACTACTACCAGAACAATGTGGAGCTATATACAGGGGTATTAGTACCAGATCAATGTGGATCTATATACAGGGGTACTACTACCAGATCAATGTGAATATAGTCACTGTAAGATAGGGTCAGTGTATGTAGTCCGAGTCACCAATTCATTGACTATTTAGTTGTCTTGTGCCTATTAAGCAGTTTTATGACTTGGGGGTAGAAGCTGTCTCAGAGCCTGTTGGTCCAAGAGCTGATGCAGGGACTTTAAGGCTTACAGGGTTAGAGTTGACCCAAGTATTTTCTTCTACAGAAAACCACAAAATTGTAAGGAATTCCAGTAAAAAAAACGGATATTTCTGGTTTATACCCATTTTTTAAGTGAAAGATGGACAATTTATGTCCATTATGGCAGCTAGGCAAGTTGAGCCTGCTCTGTTGTTGTCCCATTAGGCAGGGAATTTTTAACAGAAAACAACCAAACTGCAACGAATTCCAGGGGCGTCACAAAATACATTTTTTAGTCAGGGCGAGCAGAGACACATTTATCCTATTACTCAGGCCGAGATACACTATTTAGCGGTAACTAACCAGCCTAACCACACCAGCTTCGCCCTCATGTGGGTGATAACAAGCTAGCAAGCATGCTAGGTAGTGCTACACATTGTCAGAAAACTAGATTTTTCAGCTTCTTTCCTGTTGTTTAATTAAGAGACCGACAAGTTCTGGCATTTCTGTGTGTAAACCACAATTTTCCCATTTTCAGGCAAGTTACCAAAATCATCAGTTTACCAAGAAAGACTGCAGGCTTGGCCGATGGGAATGTCCCTTTCAGACCTTATCAATCTCTGTGTAGGGTATGACAGTGATTCATCAGTTGCAAAACGGTTTTATATGGGCCATAATGAGAACAGAGTTTGTCTAATCAGGACACCTATGAAATGTATTTAAAAAACTAGAAAAGTACATTTACTGAAGTAAATGTGGTATGCTTGCTAGTCTAGAAGTATTTATTGTGAAGTAGTACTTATTGTGAAGTAGTATTGGTAGTGATGGCAGTATAATGGTAGTAATATAGTGTTTTATAGGCTACGTCTTCTTTATAGTGAGATATTTTGGGGTGGTTGAAACTTTAAACAAGATTACAGGGTTTTCTCTTAATGCAACTTCGTGCATTCAACGGCAATATGTGGCCCCATCTGTTTTAGCTATAATTCCAGGAGCCACTTGTGGATTTGAGAGCTCTAACACGGTTCCACCTCAGACACCGCCAAAACAACTGCTATGTGAATGTTGGCTAAAGAGGATCTGATTGCGGCGGCAGGGTAGCCTAGTGGTTAGAGCGTTGGACGAGTAACCGGGTTGCAAGTTCAAATCCCCGAGCTGACAAGGTACAAATCTGTCGTTCTGCCCCTGAACAGGCAGTTAACCCACTGTTCCTAGGCCGTCATTGAAAATAAGAATTTGTTCTTAACTGACTTACCTAGTTAAATAAAGGTTAAATAAAATAAAAATTGAATAGAGCCCTAAGTCTCTAAGAGCTTTACACACCTGGATTGGGCAATATTTGCCCATTATTCTTTTCAGAAATCTTCAAGCTCTGTCAAAGTGTTGGGGATCATGGCTAGACAGCAATGTTCAATGACATTTCAGTCAAAACTAATGTGACCAGTCTGGAACGTTGTAGATTATTGTATTTCTGAAAGGTGCATTCCTCTCCCAGTGTCTGGTGTAAGCAGACTGAAGCAGGTTTTTCTTTAGAATTTTACCTGTGCTTAGCTCCATCCTGTATCTTTTTATCCTGAAAAACTCCCCAGTCTTTGCCAAGGTCAAGGATTCACATATCATGATGCAAATCAAATTCAAATCAAATGTATTTTTTCGGACATCAGCTGACATCTCAAAGTGCTGTACAGAAACCCAGCCTAAAATGCAAAACAGCAAGCAACGCAGGTGTAGATGCACGGTGGCTAGGAAAAACTCCCTAGAAAGGCCAAAACCTAGGAAGAAACCGAGAGAGGAACCATGAGGGGTGGCCAGTCCTCTTCTGGCTGTGCCGGGTGGAGATTATAACAGAACATGGCCAAGATGTTCAAATATTCATTAATGACCAGCATGGTCAAATAATAATAATCAAAGGCAGAACAGTTGAAACTGGAGCAGCGGCACAGCCAGGTGGACTCGGGACAGCAAGGAGTCATCATGCCAGGTAGCCCTGAGGCATGGTCCTAGGGCTCAGGTCCTCCAAGAGAGAGAGAGAAAGAGAGAATTAGAGAGAGCATACTTAAATTCACACAGGACACCAGAGAAGACAGGAGAAGTACTCCAGATATAACAAACGGACCCTAGCCCACCAACACATAAACTACTGCAGCATAAATACTGGAGGCTGAGACAGGAGGGGTCAGGAGACACTGTGACCCCATCTGACGATACCCCCGGACAGGGCCAAACAGGAAGGATATAACCCCACCCACTTTGCCAAAGCACAGCCCCCACACCACTAGAGGGATATCTTCAACCACCAACTTACCATCCTGAGACAAGGCCGAGTATAGCCCAGAAAGATTTCCGCCACAGCACAACCCAAGGGGGGTGCCAACCCATACAGGAAGATCACATCAGTGACTCAACACACTCAAGTGACGCACCCCTCCTAGGGACGGCATGAAAGAGCACCCGTATGCCAGTGACTCAGCCCCTGTAATAGGGTTAGAGGCAGAGAATCCCAGTGGAAAGAAGGGAACCGGCCACACAGAGACAGTAAGGGCGGTTCGTTGCTCCAGAGCCTTTCCGTTCACCTTCACACTCCTGGGCCAGACTACACTCAATCATATGACCCACTGAAGAGATGAGTCTTCAGTAAAGACTTAAAGGTTGAGACCAAGTTTGCGTCTCTCACATGGGTAGGCAGACCATTCCATAAGAATTGAGCTCTAAAGGAGAAAGCCCTGCCTCCAGCTGTTTGCTTAGAAATTCTAGGGACAATTAGGAGGCCTGTGTCTTGTGACCGTAGCGTACGTGTAGGTATGTACGGCAGGACCAAATCAGAGAGATAGTTAGGAGCAAGCCCATGTAATGCTTTGTAGGTTAGCAGTAAAATCTTGAAATCAGCCCTTGCCTTGACAGGAAGCCAGTGTAGGGAGACTAGCACTGGAGTAATATTATCACATTTTTTTGGTTCTAGTCAGGAATCTAGCAGCTGTATTTAGCACTAAATGAAGTTTATTTAGTGCTTTATCCAGGTAGCCGGAAAGTAGAGCATTGCAGTAGTCTAACCTAGAATTAACAAAAGCATGGATGAATTTTTCTGCATAATTTCTGAACAGAAAGTTTCTGATTTTTGCAATGTTACGTAGATGGAAAAAAAGCTGTCCTTGAAACAGTCTTGATATGTTCATCAACAAAAGAGAAATCAGGATCCAGAGTAACGCCGAGGTCCTTCACAGTTTTATTTGAGACGACTGTACAACCATTAAGATTAATTGTCAGATTCAACAGAAGATCTCTTAATTTCTTGGGACCTAGAACAAGCATCTCTGTTTTGTCCGAGTTTAAAAGTAGAAAGTTTGCAGGCATCCACTTCCTTATGTCTGAAACACAGGCTTCTAGCGAGGGCAATTTCGGGGCTTCACCATGTTTCAATGAAATGTACAGCTGTGCGTCATCCGCATAGCAGTGGAAGTTAATATTATGTTTTCGAATTACATCTCCAAGAGGTAAAATATATAGTGAAAACAATAGTGGTCCTAAAAAGGAACCTTGAGGAACATCAACATTTACAGTTGATTTGTCAGAGGAAACCATTCACAGAGACAAACTGATATCTTTCCGACAGATAAGATCTAAACCAGGCCAGAACTTGTCCGTGTAGACCAATTTGGGTTTCCAATCTCTCCAGAAGAATGTGGTGATCGATGATATCCTTCTTGGGTGGGCAGAGCTGACACCTCTTCCTCTTACTTGCCCCGGTGGCCGGGGCAACGAGCGGGGCAGCGGCCGTGCCAGCGGCGGGGCCCTCGCGCTGTTGATCACGAGGCGCAGCCGCCGCCGCCGTAGCACTCTTTAGGACTTTGACAAGCGCTGACGCCGCTTCGGTGCAGGGCAGATGCTGCCTTCTTTGGATCAGCGGCTTCACAAGTGCCTTTCCCAGCTGCTCGAGGAACACCCTGCGCTTGTTCTGCTTGCGAGGCATCCAGTCTGGCTTGATCTCTCGCCATATGACAAAGGAGTTGTAGGAGGACACGTCGAGGATGTTGTGGAAGACGACCAGGGGCCAGCGGGCAGTCATCCGTCTGCAGCTGTAGGGTGCCGACCACCTTGTCTAGGTTGTCCACGCCGCCCTTGTTGCAGTTCATGACGGCCGGCTTCCTGTCGCGGCGATTGCTAATGTGGCCCTCTGTGTGCAGCGTGCTCAAAAGTAGCACGTTCTTGTTTTTCTTTGCCAGGTAGGACACCAGAGTGGCGGTGGGCGTGAAGGCGAACCTGGAGGACAGGACCTGTCTGCCCCTGGACTCGAGCAGCGCGGGCGGGAGCTCGGCCTTGATCTTTCTCACCGTGCCCACCATGGTGAGGTTCCTCTCGAGGAGCCGCTGGCCCAGGTCGTAGGAGGTGAAGAAGTTGTCGCAGGTGATGTTGCGACCGCTCAGCCCCATTGTCAGATTGAGGACGACGCGCATCCCCTGGTTCTTCTCGGGGCCTCCGCCGGCCGCCTTGCCGGTGTACACTTGGCATCTTCCAAGCGTAGCTGGACTTGGCGTCGCAGGCCACCCACGACTTGATGCCGTATTTCGCCGGCTTGCTGGGGATGTACTGACGGAAAGGACGGCGGCCTTTTGGAAAGGGAACAAGAGATTAGTGTCGTTACTGTGTTACACACGCTGCCAGTGCTGCTACAGCGGCTGCTTGTACCGCTGCTACGGCAGCACTACCTCTCTATAGACATATAAGCACATGCGCACACACGCGCACGTGCACGCACACGCATAAGCACAGTACCTCTGAACGGGACCAGTTGCTCGTCCACCGTCACGTCGGGCCCCGGGTTGTAGAGGGCCAGCAGCCGCGCCTCCCACAGGTCCCAGACCTCCCGTATGGCTGCGAGTTTGTCCGTGGCGAGTCTGGCGGGTCTCGACGGGCGGTCGTCGAATCGCACCAGCCTCGAGTACCTGTGAAAGACCTTGAGCGGCATGGTGGCTCGGAACACGGTCCTGCCACTCTCGGCGTCCCACAGGCTTGCCGCGACCTCACCTCGGGACCTGTAGACGCCCGCTAGGATCAGCAGCTCTACGTAGGCGCGCAGGTCCGTGGTGTCCATGGGTCGCCAGCCGTCGCCATATTTTCTGGCCCCGTGCAGGTTCGTCATTTCCACAATTATCCTTTCTATCGTCGGTGTGACAAACAGATGGAAGGCGGACGCGATGTCGCGGGCCTGGGTCACGGCATAGGCCATGGGGCCCGGAGTCTGGTCCGGCCCGGCGTGGCAGATCGCGAGGGCCCCACGGGGGACAACTCGATTTTGCCGTTTTTCGACAGCAACGGCGTCTCCTGTTGGTCCGTGGCCGAGGAGATCTCTTCCTCGCGTCGGTCCTCGTGCTCGTCCTCGGGCTCATCCTTGGGCTTCTCCCCTTCCTCAGAAGAGGGAGAAGAGGCATCGACGACCTCGCGGCGCTCGGGGTTGTATTCCTCCCCGTCTTCGTCTTCCGAAACCTCTTCCTCCTCCTCCTGGCAATCAGAGTAGTCTTCTTGGTCCACGCTGGACAGTGGGCGCCGTTCACTGTGTGTGTGTGTGTGTGTGTGTGTGTGTGTGTGTGTGTGTGTGTGTGTGTGTGTGTGTGTGTGTGTGTGTGTGTGTGTGTGTGTGTGTGTGTGTGTGTGTGTGTGGGTGGGTGCTGCTTATGTGGGAGACCGAGACCCGAAAATGCACGAGGCTCGCTTGCGCGCTCGTGTGTAGCCGTGTGCAGTTGACCCACCCCACCCGAGCAACAATAACACTCGGCTGCTCTCTAGCACACAGCGGAGCACGTCTGGACCTGTGCAGCGGCTGGCTGGGTCGCTCTGACCCAGGAGCGCACAACCTCGCCACACTCGCAGACACTCTACTACGCTCAACGGCATACGCCTCGCCAGTGGCTGACAGGGTCGCTCTGACTCGCAGAGCACAGAGCGCAGAGCGCCAGCCCTGGAAACACAGGGCCTGGTTCGCACTGACCCAACGAGCGCAGAGCGCAGAGCACAACACTAACACTGCTCTCTAGCACACAGCGGGGCACGTCCGGACCTGTGTAGCGGCTTGCAGGGTCGCTCTGACCCAAGAGCGCAGAGCGGGGAGCCGGGCACAGCCTCGCCACACTCGCCACACTCGCCGACACTCAACTACGCTCAACGGCATACGCCTCGCCAGTGGCTGACAGGTTCGCTCTGACCCGTGAGCGCAGAGAGCAGAGCGCAGAGCGGGGGAGCCGGACACAACCTCGCCACACTCGCAGACTCTCTACTACGTTCAACGGCACACGCCTCGCCAGTGGCTGGCTCGGTCACTCTGACCCGCGAGCGCCGAGCGGGAGCCCTGGAAACACAGGGCCTGGGTCGCGCTGACCCGCGAGCACAGAGCACAGAAAGGGGAGCCCCCCACACACAGGACCTGGGTCACCTTGACCCCAGGACCACGGGAGGGTTAAACGGTATGAGTTCCTCTTTGGTCAAACTACTCTCTGACCTCTCTGAGACTTTACTCACTTTTTCGGGCAAGTGACCATAATCTTTGAGCAACCAATAAATACTGCTGACTTGGCCGATGGTAAAGTGTCTTTTAGACCTGAAAGTAAATCTCTGGATAGGATATGACATAGTGATTAATCACAGTTTTAAACTCCTGGGCCTATAGGGAGGATGAAAACTCTTGTCAAACTGCAGCAACTTTCAAATAAACGTTTGTTTGGTTGTGTACATCGATGGGCAGCGAAATGCTTGTGTTTTCTAGCTCCAAAAGTGAAGTAATATCTATAAATGAAAAAACAACACACAAATAATCTAAAAAGTAAAACAATGAATCATTATCAGAACGAGCAATATCAGAGTCTGAAATAGACAGTCTGGACAGTAAATGCATAGAAAAGGTGTGGAGAGCAGTAGTTATAGTAAAACCTTGTACTTGTTCATATGAATTACATTTTAAAAGGGGGTTTCATTACACAGACAACCGTGATTAGACAATAGAACTAACAGGACTGAGCTTGCTTTAGGCAGGGTTGCATCATGTAGGCCCATGGATGGAAACAGCCAATGCCCCAAATCCTTAAATTCCATCCCTGTGTAGGCCTATATACATTTGTAATTAGACTAGACTGTGTTAATGGACCTGTCACTTATTTCATCACTATTTGAATTTTGGATTAAAGAAGTTGATCACATTCATATTTTCTCATAAGACAAATACATTGTCTTCGGCTATAAATACATAACTTTCCCACTTTGTTTCCCCTGCCAGATGCTTCTACACCTGCATTCCTTGCTGTTTGGGTTTTCAGGTTGGGTTTCTGTACAGCACTTTGTGACATCAGCTGATGTAAGAAGGGCTTTATAGATACATTTCATTGATTGATTGATGGGACAAGGTGTATAGAGGCCTACAGTTGATCAGACTGATACTGCAGGTCAGATCACTAACGTTGAGGTGTAGGCTGCTACAACATTGTTACCTCCACTTTGTTTCCCCTGGCCAGATGGGACAGGGTCCATAGAGGCCTACAGTTGATCAGACTGATACTGCAGGTCAGATCACTAATGTTTAGGTGTAGGCTGCTACAACATTTCTCTAAATAGTTTTTGCTTGTGTCTTTCGGGAGTGAGTTATTTTCTGTTTGCTAAAATAATACCTTATGAAAGTGGAATGCGCACTCTGCTTTCTATAGACTTGTGCCATGCCTGACCTGCGATTTCTGGGAATCTGATTGGACACAGAGGTGGCAGTGGCCATTTTTTGTCTCCTGATGGTAACCAGGTAACATTTTGGAACCTAGTTGTCGCAGGGTCCTTAACTCCTTAATCTTGTGAAAATTGGCCTGTATGGATTGAGATTTTTATTTATTTTGCCAACAGAATAACTATTAAAAGGATATGCAAGACATGGTAGCAATTGGAAAGGAACACCAAAGGTGAGGACAAAACAGTTCACCTGACACAAGACTGAATCCAAACATTACACTGTTGAATTTATGTGCATTTGACTGCACTATTTACAGCATTTGTCAATAACGGCATGTCATACTATTTCTGGCCAGACAGCATCAGATACATGGGTCACATATAGTAAGACAGAGTGGCACTGTTTTGCTCGCACAGATGTTTTCTCTGGTATGATATTTTCAGCAGAGAGGAAGAGTCAAAGCGAGAGGACACACTCTCACAAAAAGATCTGTGCAGAATGAGCCCAATGCGTTTCTATGGGCATTAAAAGCAGAACTAAGCTTGTCGCCTGCCTTCCTGCCTTTGGAACGACTCACATTGTTAGGGGACATGAGCATCTCATGAGCATCTCGTCATTATAACAGATATCTAGTTTCAGTACAGTTGCGAATTGGAAAGGAACGTTGGTGGGTGCACAGTGCACTGTTCGGATGCTGGGTTCCCCTAAATTAAATGTATTTTTTTGGCAAAATTATATAATTACTCCTGTCTAAATAAAATAATTGAAAATACTTCACCAGAGACCATGACTTAACCATAGAGTATCATTAGCTTCTTTAAAAAAAGCTCTGTATTGTTTCAAATTACAAGTGTGTAGGCCAGGCCTATTTTATTGGGAAGCCCGAAATTGTGTTAGCACGCGTGGCAATATAAATACTTATATACGTATATATTGAGTTGTGGCTGTCATTGAAAAGCAACTAAAATATGTGTGAAGATAACGTGTTTTGAGTATAATTTAAAATATTGAGATGGAGAAGGGGAGGGGTATGGCGGGGAGGGGTGTGTGGCGAGGATATGGCGCGTTTCAGTCCAGAATGCATGCACTCAGCTCTCTAGAATGTGCTCAGCTCTCCCAACAATTCTTTCACATTCATTGTTTCATTGTGTAAATTGTTTGCTCTTTGTTAATTTTCATAAATTCCCCATTACATATGTACCAGTAGGCCTAGTAATTGTACTGTTAATACCCATCGTTTGGTTACATAGATTTCTGTTAATGCAGGTATTAATTACATTCATTTACCGTTCTCACTTTCCGAGTGGAAACATTATTTGCAGAGTTCAACCTGCTACACTTTATTTCATAACCATCATTTACGAGTTTTGTCATTTTCCCATTTACCTTTGTTTGTAGTGCCCGATGTGCGCAATGAGCATGTGTCTGGTTTCTCTCTCCTGATAATGTCGAGTGAGCGCGCACCTGAGCGTGCATAAAGCCAGCCGAACTGACCTGCTGTGGGCAAATGTAGGAAAGTGCCCATTGGGGGATATCGGATTTCTGATTGTCTTAACTCATCACGTCCACCACTAATAAGCTGAGCTTCTCAGTATTTGTTTCTTCACCTCACACAGTAGACCTGAGTCAATGAAGTCTGTTTTTTTTTTAAACATCCATTACAAATAAGAATTGTTCCTCACAGTGTTTGAAAAATCTTTCCAACACCCGATAATCACCAAGCCTCGATGTGAAAATATCGTGATCTGATGATCCAGCCATGGATGATCCTATATATCCAGTGGAAACGACATTTTTTAAAAGGTGTCTGATACTTTGAATAGCTTTGAATAAGCCTACTCTAGTTGATACAATGTTGCAAGTTTACTAGCAACAGCTTCAGCCCAAACCCAGTTGATTGATTTGCACTTCACCAGCGATGGCTCAAGTCAAGACAGATAGAAAGGGGGGCAGAGAGGCAGAGAAGATAGATTCATGTGATTGATAGAACCTGCATTTTCATCAGGATATTTTCTTCTGTTTTTCTTTGTTGGGTTTAGGACTATGTATGTTACTTAGTTGAAGTAGTAATAGTAGGATAAGTTGTAAGCTTCCCCAAAATTGAAACTCACGAGCGGCCTATGGTCTTTACTCTTACACCCATTAAAAATGTGTGCCTGCATATAGAAATCAAATGCCCTTCCAACGGATTCCTTCTAGCGCTGGCCCTGCCACAACTTTATGGGAATGGTGCAGGATACCCAGCTAGCACATAACGTTCTGAGAAACATATGTTTCTTAGGTGGGAATTTCAGTACTTCCGCATAATGTTTCCTTCGGGTTTGCTCATGGTTCTATGTAAAGTAATGTTCTCAAATTTTCCAGTAATTCATGAACATTCTGAGAACATGTTTCCATACGATTTTTAAAATCACTGCTAGCTTAGTTTGGGTTAACTGTTGAACCAAACACAGAAAGGACACATGGAAATGAATTTGCTTAGGCATTAATCATACAAACACATTTATTTTTCAATGTGACATCTTCTGTTCTCTATCAGAGCATGTGAGTGGAATTGAGTGCCAAAAAACACTCCTCAATTCTAAATTCGCTCCATTCATTAAAATCACAAAAACACATCTATTTTTATTGACTACCTGGACCTACCATTTGGTTTTGACGTATCAAAACCAAACCATATGATTTGAATGAAAAGTATTTTAGTAAACAACATGAAAAGGTGACTGTAAGAAGCGTTCATCATTTCAAATAGGCCACATGTAGTATTAAACAACGCAAAAACAATCTAAATATTTCAGGAGCCAGACAGGTATTATTAGAATTAAATACAAATGAAACAAAGAATGTCTTATTAGGCTCAGCATACAGTGCCTTTGAATTAACTTTTAGAAACACGAGTTTGGCCAGAGTCTGTGGCTTCAGGCTCATGTGATGGTGCCGGTAGAGCAGGCCAACAGGGGAGAATACCCTCTCAGACATTGCAGAGCCAATGAGGATGCTAAACACCTTTTGGGCCACTCTTGCCAGGCTGGGCAGGGATGCAGATTTAAGAACGCTCTAACTCCGCTCCAGCTGTCCACTGCACCACCAGGATGGAGCTAGCATGCCAGGTATCTTTAACTCATACGTAGCTGTTCATTTTAGTCCATTCAAACAGACCCCATTTCAAATGAAAAAAGCACTCATTAAGATCAGGTGTGGTACGGGCAACACACCTAAACACACACACAGGATAGATTAAGTTTTGTTGACGCTGAGAACAGAATGTATATGTTTTTAAATAACATTTTTAGAACGTTCTTTGAGCATTACCAATGTTTTCTTAATGTGCTGAGAACATGACTTTATAAAGAACCATTCGAATAACCTACAATTTGCTTTCTCAGAACTTTAATAAAACCTTCCATGGCGAATGTTTTCAGAACCTCCCTGCAACCTAAACAAATCTAATTCCCAGAACAGGTGAAATGTTCACTACCATTCTCAGACCGTAAAAAAAAGATAACGGTCAGGAAAGTATGGTTTCGTTTCCAGAACCAATGGGAAACCAAAACCTTACATTCCCACAACTTCCAAGGAACCAAATGTCCAAGCTGGGAGGCTTTTTAATGGCACTTCAGACAAACAGATAGCAATTTTGGTGCACACAGAATGGAGTCTTGAGTACATTCAAGTGCGTGTTCCATGGCAAATCTTCTGTTCAGGACAACCCAGGGCATTATGCATGTCACCCTAGTAACTGTGGTTTAAACATAGAGCTCATGAACGTTGACACTGTAAATGACATGAGTTTTCAAATATGGAAATGTGAAGTGCACATTCGGATTCAAGGTATGTGGTTTGCTTGTATGACATCAAAGCAGTATTTATTATGATCCTCAAGGTCTCATCTTTCAGAACACATTGACTCCTCTCGATTTAAAGCATTTCCCTCACTCATACAATAACAAATGTGCAAAAGTAGCCCAATAGCGGGGTATGGGGCATCTTCTTGTTGTGCACGGTGCTCAGGAGCATGCTAGTTTTCTGTTCTGCCTGATAATGAATTGCACCCTCCTGGTGTCCCTGGTCAAAACCAGTCCCTGATTAAAGGGGAACAATTATAAAATGCAGTGGCGCTGGATTCACGTCGAGGTCCAGAGTTGAGTTTGAGGGGCTTAGGGCAAGTGAACTGAACAGAGCAGTAGGGCAAGTTGAGCCTGCTTTAAAGTTGCCCCAGGTGTTTAAGAAAAGGAATTCAAACAGGCATATCCTAAAATGGATATTTCTGGTTCATCACCATTGTTTAGGCGAAAGACAGATAATTTATGGCAACCGGGCAAATTGAGCCTGCTCTGAGGTTGTCCCTTTAAGGAGGGCATTTGTTTCCAATGGAGTTGCTATGGTTCTGGATTAATCGAATTCTCAGCCTACCACTGGCTTGGTTCTGACTGTGGGAGGAGCTCAGAGCCTGCAATAAAAAGGTCTGATTACATCAAATGAAAACAGAGTTCAAGGTGTTAGTCTGTCTGGGAACATCTTTGCATGTTCTAGTGTAGTTTACACTACAACTGGTCTTTAGCTCCTGGAGGAAACATTTTATTTTACGCTACAGATATATTTTCCAAAATGACTGTGTCTGTAAGCAGTTGTTTCATCACTCTGGTCGTTTTGTTCCTTTGGCGGATCGAAGACATTGCAGAAGCTTGCAGATGCGCTCCTGTGCATCTTCAACAGGCTTTTTGCAACGCAGACGTCGGTAAGCACATTTTGGCAATATTTCTGACATCTCAGGTTCTCAACTCCGGTCCTAGAGTTACTCAAACGGTACAATTTTATTGTAGCCCTGGACAATAACACATGATTCAACAATCATCAGGCCCTCAATGAGTTGAATCAAGTGTTTTTGTCCGGGGATATAACACAATTCTGTTTGGTGTACTCGAAGGCTGGAGTTGGCGAACATTGGGCTACTACACTATCAATGCGCAACATGCAAACGATTTAAAGATTCTGTGGTTATAATAATTACCATGACATGAACATGATCATTGTATTTACATAAGTAGGCAACAGTAAGATGGGCTACAGCCAAGGCTCTCAACCCTCTTCCTGGAGAGCTGCCATCCTGTAGGTTTGTGATCCCACCCTAATTTGCACACCTGATTCTAATAATTAGCCAGTTGATGAACTGAATCAGGTTTGTTACAACTGGGTTTGGATTGAAAACCTGCAGGAGGGTAGCTCTCCAGGAACAGGGTTTGAGAGCCCTGGCTGTAGCACTGGCTGAGACTCCTGCTACACCAAGTGTTATATTTGCCTCTAGGCCTACACATTATGCCTACAGTTGAATGCTAAATTATATACACCAAACAAGTTAATACTCTTTCTACATTTAACCCAAGGCACTCAGTTGTAGTGTAGACTTATTTATATCGACTAGTGGTAGGCTACAGATGCCGTGACTTAATTTGAGCCAGTTTCACACCAGGAACGTAGTCCTGCAGCATTGTGTATTGTTATGCGGAGTAATATATATTTTTCATTTGTGCAAATCAAGTCTGGCATTTAAGTGAACTTTTTAGGTGGCTTTAAACCTTGAATACACAAGTTTGCATTTCCTGCAATGGGATGATTAAATTAAGATTTGGCCACTGTATATCACTTACCTTGGACAGTTAATTTCTTTCATGTGCTCCTTAAAATAAATGTTTTCAACCTGAATTGTACTTGAATTAAGGGCACACATATTTCTCTGCACAGCTGTGGTGCCATCTTGAGGTCTGAAACATCTGCTAAATGTGGCTTTTGTAGGGAAACGTCCTTTAACTGGTACAGCTGTTAGTAAAAACCTTTCCTACTGTAGTTTCATTAGATCAGGATGTCTGCAAAACAAACTAATTCCAGTGATAAAAGCAACACGTACATCTGGTGTACTGGTCCTAATGATAGACAGCTGTGGAATAGAGGGAACTAAACCTTACAGGAGTAGTTCATCTGTTTGACAAGGATGAATCGTTTGAATATCTTCTGAATCAGACTGAAGTGAAGAGGTTGTTGCTGTCAGCACCTTCTACCCAGACAGGTGGGTGGAGGAGGAGCTGGTGTCATAAGGTCTGTGCCTGTGCCTCAGTCTTCCTACCAGCACCTGGTTGGCACCTGAACATCTGCAGACCAGGCGGGGTTTAGTTAAACTAGGCGTGTTGAATTAAAGGCAGACGACTAGATCTAGGACCTGGAGGGATAATGGACTTGTCTGTTGAGCCCAAACAGGGTGAACTTATGCACAACATTAAGACTGTAATTTCGTGTCTGTGACGTGTTCTGATGTCTTAGATCTCATAATGCCCTTAAACCATCAGTGTCTAACTGACCATTGAAAGGAAAATGGGGCTTGTCAGTTAAACCACGTTTCTCTCTTCCAGTGATCAGGGCAAAGGTGGTTGGTGTGGAAGTTGTGTCTCGTGACACCAAGTATGACATCCAACAGCTCAAGGTATGATTAGCCTTTTTATTAAGTGGTTGGGGGGGGGTTGGTACTCATCCCTGCATTCTCTACCAGGAAGTTGGCTGGCTCTTTGTTACTTTAGTTGATAAATTGCCAGATGTTCTTTTTATAAATCACTTTTACTAACTCTCACTGTAACTAACATTATTACTGACCTTTAGACATTATCGTTAGTCTCTCAGATCAGGGATGTTTAACTCTGGATATTCCATTGGGCTCTCCTGAGTTGGATGAATCTGCTTGAAATATTTTGCGGAACAATCTTAAATGTGACTTGTAGTTGCCTTTAGGGCGACTCAGAATTGTTTTGGACTTTTCTGCTTACATTTTTGTTTCTCGAGTTCGGGCATCTGTAAAAACAATACCTTGGTCTCTGTATGACACCCTGATTAAAAATGAAGGTTAGATTAAGCAATATTTTTGATCTGCAAACATCCGGAGGGAATTAGGAAAGACTTAGTGCCTGAGAGCTATAGTCAGTTAGGTTAAACTGTATATTTAGATGTTTGACAGATCCTTCGTTCTCTCCTTGTGATTGGCTAGATGTTCAAAGGTCCTGACCGGGTTATCCACGCCATCTTCACTTCATCATCCTCAGCCTCGTGTGGTGTGACCCTGGAAATCAACAAGGAGTATCTCTTCACAGGTGTGGTTCTCACTGTTACCCAAGTTCATTGTTATCACTGGTTAACCTGCTCAACCTATGCTTGCAGCATCATGGCCTATTCTGAACTATTGACTTCATCTTGTACAAGTCAAGAACTTCAGAAAAAATACTTTTTTAATTTAAAGTTTATTTAACTAGGCAAGTCAGTTAAAAACATTCTTGTTTGCAATGACGGCCAACCCCTGACGACGCTGGGCCACTTGTGTGCCGCCCTATGGGACTCCCAATCACGGCCGGATGTGATACAGCCTGGCTCTTCCAGTTACACTCTATAATACCTAATGTTAAGAATTTAAATGTTTAATGCTTATAAATGTTTACAACTAATGCATCACTTATTTATTATGCTAAATTCTAGTGTTCCAGGCTGCATCAATATGTCTTCCTGCTCCAGGGTAAAGTTACCCCCAGGGACAGATCTAGAATGTGTTTCACCCTCCCCCAATTCTAATCTTAACCATTTGTGGGGGAAAGAAGGGGAACTTATCAAATATCAGCATCTGGGGGTTAACTTTTACCCCACAGGTTGTTGACTCACTGTCTTCTGTCTTCAGGCAGCCTAAATACTGATGGCAGGATGCATATAGGCATGTGTGACTTTATTCAGTACTGGGACGACTTGAATGGCACACAAAAGAAGAGCTTGACTCGACGCTACCGAACCGGCTGTGCTTGCACGGTGTGTGACAGGAATTATAGTAAAATTACTTTACACCACTTGTTCAATTTTTACTTTGTCACATTGGCTAAACACAAGAGCTATAGTATTGGGGTAATGATCAGTTGGTGATCTGGGTCTTTCTCTCTCCCTGCTCTGAGCTACAGATCATCCGCTGCTCTTCCCTCCCCTGTCCCGTCAGCGCCCCAGATGAGTGCCTTTGGACAGACTGGTTGTTGAACGATGGCCAAAGCGGACCCCAGGCCAAGTACTCTGCCTGTCTCATGAGTTTTGCTGGGTCCTGTTACTGGTACAGGGGGATGGATCAATCCAAGAAGTAGTTCCTGGATAACTCTACAGGCCTTCCACTCACTGCTCAGTGGCTAAATATGCCTGCAATTTAAAAGCTGGTCACTTGTGCAATAAAAATAAACTCCTCCTCAAATATAGTTCTCCAAGTATTAATTTATTGTGTCATTTATCAGTTTAAGCTGGAACAAAGTGTTATTGAAACTCAAATGTGTCTGTTTCTGACTAGAACATTGTTCCTGAAATACCATCCTAAAGCCTGGGTCGTGTTCAGCTGGACACAATATTGTAGAATAAATGTTTTACATGGTCTTCCTTGACAAAGAAATGCAGGTGTGGTTCCCTTGTGCATGTTGAATGCATTTTAATGGAATTGCTGATGACACTCACACTTGCTGACAAAGAAAGTTTTCAGAACCTTGATTCTTAAGTTGTCACTAAGTTTGTTAAATTTCAGTATTTTCTCGGACTCACTACCCACTGGGCAATGTATTCAACACTTGTTGCATCAAAGTGAAACTAATTTTGGAATTGTGTCGTTCAATCCTTTATTTGATATCTAGACATTGAACTGACATCTCTGCTGAGTGGGTAGACTGGATAACCATTCAGAATATTTGTAATGTATTTAACTAGGTGCGCCAGTAAGAACAAATACTTAATTGCAATGACGGCGTAACCTGGACAATGCTGGGCCATCAAACCGGGGTCTGTAGTGACGCCTCTAGCACAGATGTAGTGCCTTTAGACCGCTGTGCCACCCGGAGCCCCCAAGGCATGCATATTCACCACCTTTTCAGCACCAATTGGTAATATGCAAATACTCACTTGTATATTGAACATTTCTAATAGGAAACTGGTTTAGACTATTGGTGAAATAAAAATACTGTTCCGGATTGACTGACCATGTCCAAAAGTAATGGACTATCGTTTCTCTTTGAGCTGTTCTTGCAATAATATGGACTCTTTTACCAAATATATTTTTTCTGTATACCACCCCTACCTTGTCATAACTGATTGGCTCAAACACATTGAGACATTCCACAAATTAATTTAAGGCACACTTGTTAATTCAAATATATCATGAAGCTGGTTGAGAGAATGCAAAGCTGTCATCAAGGCAAAGGGTGGCTACTTTGACGAATCTCATAAAATATATTGGTTTAATGCTTTTTTTTTTTTTGGTTACATGATTCCATATTTGCTATTTCATAGTTTGTCTTCTCAAATATTCTACAATGTAGAAAATAGTAAAAATGTGTCAACTTTAGACTGGTACTGTACATCTGTCCAATTGAAAGATGGCCAGCTATATGTTAAGTCAAAATTGTCCAAACCGAAACTGCAACAATTGACACCATAAAGCTAGTGTGTATATATATATATATGCTGAGTATACCCAACATTAGGAACGCCTTCCTAATTTTGATTTCCACCCCCCTTTTTTGCCCTCAGAACAGCCTAAATTCATGTGGGCATGGACTCTACTAGGCGTCAAAAGCGTTCCACAGGGATGCTGGCCCATGTTGACTCCAATGCTTCCCACAGTTGTGTCAAGTTGGCTGGGTGTCTTGGGTGGTGGACCATTTGATGCACACCGGAAACTGTTGAGCAATAAAAAGTGTTGCAGTTCTTGAGACAAACCGGTGCGCCTGGCACCCACTACCATACCCAGTGGAGAGTATTGAGATGCAGAGACAGCAGGGGGGATTCTAACCTTCCAAGAGCCCAAACATTGAAATGTATTTGGCCAAAACATAAATCTATAACGTGCCATACAGTACTGGAATATACTGGACTGTGCTCTACTTTAGTGTACTGTACTTTTGCATACTGCAACTCTGATGCACATGGGAATAACTTTGGTTTGTCTCTGACATTCAGAAGCTGAGCTACGACCTGAAGTCGAAGAATCGAAGAAATTGGACTTTGCTTGGGAAGTATGCCACTTCAACATTCAGTCAGAACGAGCAAAATCTGAAATATCCAACTTGCTAATTCGTTGAATGCGGCACGTGATTAACTACAACCAGATAGCAAGTCAATGTCAGTTTCCTAGTTCTGACTAGCATGTGAACACGGCATCAATCTTCTACAACGTGTGACTATGTTGCTATCAATTGATCTGTTCACTTTGCCTAATAAAATACAGTATGTATGATTCAAATAAATGACCATAAAACATATTTGGGGAAATCGGGTGGAGAATTTATTTTCCCATATCCATCATCATTATTAAATAGCCTATCTAAAATATGTTAGGAGTCTTGTTAAACTATGTCGAAATGCAGGAAATAAGCTTCAAAACATTTTCCTAGGTCCCTCAAATTGAACAAAATCATGCTGGTGTTGTAATTAATATAGGCTATCTCAATATGTGAAAAGGCAGACCCTGGGGAATAAACCCCTGCTCTACTGTACTGTACCCTACACTGCTGTACCCTACACTGCTGTACCCTACTCTACTGTACTGAACCCTATTCTATTGTACTGTACAGTACCCTACTGTACTCTACACTGCTGTACCCTACTCTGCTGTAGCCTACTCTACTGTACTGAACCCTATTCTACTGTACTGTACGGTACCCTACTGTACTCTACACTGCTGTACCCTACTCTACTGTAGCCTACTCTACTGTACTGAACCCTATTCTACTGTACTGTACGTTACCCTACTGTACTCTACACTGCTGTAGCCTACTCTACTGTAGCTTACTCTACTGTACTGAACCCTATTCTACTGTACTGTACGGTACCCTACTGTACTCTACACTGCTGTACCCTACTCTACTGTAGCCTACTCTACTGTACTGAACCCTATTCTACTGTACTGTACTGTACCCTACTGTACTCTACACTGCTGTACTGTACTCTACACTGCTGTACCCTACTCTACTCTACTATACTCTATTGTACCATAACCAATTGTACTGTACCCTACTCTACTCTGCTCTACTGTACTCTACTCTGCTGAAACTGTACCCTACTATATTCTGCTGTACTGTACCCTACTCTACTCTGCTCTGCTGTACTGTACTGTACCCTACTCTACTCTTCTGTACTCTACTCTGCTGTACTCTACTCTGCTGTATCCTACTCTACTCTGCTGAACTGTACTGTACCCTACTCTACTATGCTGTGCTGTACGGTACCCTACACTACTCTGCTGTACGGTACTCTACTCTACTCTGCTGTACGGTACCCTACTCTACTCTGCTGTTCTGTGCTGTGCTGTGCTGTACTGTACTGTACTGCACTGTACCCAACTCTACTCTGCTGTACCCTACTATACTCTGCTCTACTCTACTCTGCTGTACCCTACTCTACTCTACTCTACTCTGCTGTACCCTACTCTACTCTGCTATACTCTACTCTACTCTGCTGTGCTGTACTCTACTGTACTCTACTCTACTGTACTCTGCTGTACTGTACCCTACTCTACTCTGCTGTACTCTACTCTGCTGTGCTCTACTGTACTCTACTTTACTCTGCTGTACTGTACCCTACTCTGCTGTGCTGTACTGTACCCTACTCTACTCTGCTGTACTGTACCCTACTCTACTCTGCTGTACTCTACTCTGCTGTACTGTACTGTACTCTACTCTGCTGTGCTGTACTGTACCCTACTCTACTGTACTGTACTGTACTGTACTGTACTGTACTGTACTGTACTGTACTGTACCCTACTCTACTCTGCTGTACTGTACTGTACCCTACTCTGCTGTGCTGTACTGTACTGTACTGTACTGTACCCTACTCTACTCTGCTGTACTGTACTGTACTGTACTGTACCCTACTCTACTCTACTCTGCTGTGCTGTACTGTACTGTACTGTACTGTACTGTACTGTACTGTACTGTACTGTACCCTACTCTACTCTGCTGTACTGTACTGTACCCTACTCTACTCTACTCTACTGTACTGTACCCTACTCTACTCTGCTGTACTGTACTGTACCCTACTCTGCTGTGCTGTACTGTACTGTACCCTACTCTACTCTGCTGTACTCTACTCTACTCTAATGTACTTGAGTTTCTTACAATTGAAGAAAGGGCCCACGGACTGTTGATCGAGTGGTCTTGGTCTTGAGACCACATCAATTCAGTCTTTAACTTGTCATGGTCTCAACTTATTGGGTCTGGGTTTTGGGACAAATGTCCTGGTATAAATCTTGGTCTTAGCTCCTGGATATTATCTTAGTCTTTGGTTTACAAACCATAGGCAACCCAATTTGAAGAAGACAATACTTTCTGATCATAGGCTGATTACTCCCAACCCATAGGAATCCCCACCCAGTTGACCACTTTTAAATGGGGGAAGCCCTCGATGGCAATGTCTTTCCCAAAATGAGTTATATCCATCTAGAGTCCTCCATGTATCTCTATGATTGACACTTGACACCGAAATGCAAATTAACACACAATAGAGATTATACTTCTCTAAATGAAATGTAAAGGATTTGAAAATCAGGTTAAAAATCATGTTTTTAATTTGGTATGTTAATATATTTTTATACGTTCATCTGTAATAGAAGGTTAATTAAAATGAACTCTACTGTATGTGGTTCTTCCTTTATTGCAACTTTTTCACTATGTTTCAGTAGTGACACATTGAGTGGGGTGGCAGGGAATTCAGGTAAATATTTCAAATCTGCAGTAGGTGTGTGAATAATATACTGTATATTCCTATTGGAAGACATACAGTGGGGCAAAAAAAGTATTTAGTCTGCCACCAATTGTGCAAGTTCTCCCACTTAAAAAAAATGTATTTGCAAATTATGGTGGAAAATAAGTATTTGGTCAATAACAAAAGTTTATCTCAATACATTGTTATATACCCTTTGTTGGCAATGACAGAGGTCAAACGTTTTCTGTAAGTCTTCACAAGGTTTTCACACACTGTTGCTGGTATTTTGGCCCATTCCTCCATGCAGATCTCCTCTAGAGCAGTGATGTTTTGGGGCTGTTGCTGGGCAACACGGATTTTCAACTCCCTCCAAAGATTTTCTATGTGGTTGAGATCTGGAGACTGGCTAGGCCACTCCAGGACCTTGAAATGCTTCTTACGAAGCCACTCCTTCGTTGCCCGGGCGGTGTGATCATTGTCATGCTGAAAGACCCAGCCACGTTTCATCTTCAATGCCCTTGCTGATGGAAGGAGGTTTTCACTCAAAATCTCACGACACATGGCCCCATTCATTCTTTCCTTTACGCGGATCAGTCGTCCTGGTCCCTTTGCAGAAAAACAGCCCCAAAGCATGATGTTTCCACCCCCATGCTTCACAGTAGGTATGGTGTTCTTTGGATGCAACTCAGCATTCTTTGTCCTCCAAACACAAGTTTTTACCAAAAAGTTATATTTTCTCCAAACACAAATAAATTGTCTTAGGCCATAAATACATAAGGTTACCACTTTGTTTCTTCTGGCCAGATGGGACAGGGCGTATAGAGGCCAACAGTTGATCAGACTGATACTGCAGGTCAGATCACTAATGTTTAGGTGTAGGCTGCTACAACATTTCTTTAAAGACTTTTTGCTTGTCTATTGGGAGTGAGTTATTTTCCTGTTTGCTAAAATAATACCAGTGGGAAGAGGATGGCACATGTCTATATAAATCAGAGCGCACTCTGCACAACCTGTAATTTCTGTGAATCTGATTGGTCAAAGAGGTGGCACCACAGGTCCCAGAGTGGTGAGGACATTGGTCAAAGAGGTGGCACCACAGGTCCCAGAGTGGTGAGGACATTTTCTTCTGCTGTAAAGTTACCCCAGGAGATTTTTCCCCTGAAAGCAACAAACTGGAAGGATGAATGGAAGGATGCGACTGGAAGGATGAATGGAAGGATGCGACTGGAAGGATGTATGGAAGGATGCGACTGGAAGGATGTATGGAAGGATGCGACTGGAAGGATGTATGGAAGGATGCGACTGGAAGGATGTATGGAAGGATGCGACTGGAAGGATATATGTAACACTGTGTGGCTATAATCAGCCCTGGGAGGACTTGAGTGCCGCGCAAAAGAAGAGCTTGACTTGCCGTTACCAAAGAGGCTGCAAATGCAAGGTGTGTGTGTGATGGGAATTAGTCAGTACTGTACACCAATATACTGTACACCTTATACTTTACAGGCCATTTGCTTTGTTATTTAAAGATGCCTGCAAATAATTTACAAAAAAATATTATGATTTATATTAAATAAAAGTGCTTACTGGTCACTTGTAAAAATGCAATAAAATGAACTACAAATGAATTATAGTGCTCCAAGTGTTCATTTCTTCTGCCGTTCATTTGTTACAAGTTTTTTAAACGAACAAAAGGTGTTATTGAAACCCAGAATGGTTCTGTGTTGTTGGCCCATGTGGTTGTTTCGAAATAGAACAGTTCCTGAAAAATGCCATCCTAAATCCTGGGGTGTGTTCAACAGTGCACAATGTAGAACGTTCAGATGAATAACAAACTGTCTTCTCTGACAGGAAGAAAGGAATCATGTCGGCTCTAATGGCATTTCTATCAGCAACGTTCAACATTTGTCTACTGATTGTGGCCCTTTAGTAGTTTGGGTCTAAACCAGGGCTTTAGCTATGTAATGACATTGACCAAATTAAACCAATTTGATTCTTTCTTCCTTGCTTTATAAGCCAGAACATTATTCTTGGTGTATATTCTTCAGTGGATGAATATTCTGTTCATTTTTATGCACAATGGTATGTTCCTGTGCTAATAGAATTAGGAAACTGAGGATGTCTTGCAAACTGGTTGTTATACAATTGCCATATTCAGCCAGTTAGATTATTATGTTATTAGCACAGGAGTAGTAAAAGTGCCACACTGACTGACATCACTGGGTTGAATTCACTATAACTGCTTTATTCAATTGAATGGCTTCTCTGCTTATCTTACTACGGACAAAAATATTCAATTTCTCTGCAACGTAGATGGTAAACCTGGTTGATTTGGTTCACAGTGCAGGTTAGCGTTTCTCGTCAATCTTGTACTGGAGTCCACATTGCAGATGGGCACAGGCATAAAATCTGATTTTAAACTTCACTTTCACCACACTGCTAACCTTAAATTAAGATAAAAAAGCAAATTTCCTTAATGAATTGTTATAATTTTGACTGTGCAGCTGGCCTAAGGGGAAATCGCCCAGGTCTGCCTCCAGGACAAGACTCATGACAAACATCAACCTGTTCAGTGTAATGTTTACAGTGGGTATTCATTCACCACCCCTTGGATTTAAAAAATAATAATTTAGCGGTATTGAAATCGATTTTGGAAAAAAAATAGGGATCCCCCCCCAAAAAATACAGACAAATGAATAAAAAATAGGAATCCCCCCCCAAAAATCCAGACAAATTAATAAAAAATAGGAATCGCCCCCCCAAAAATACAGACAAATTAACAAAAAATAGGGATCCCCCCCAAAAAAAATCCAGATAAATGAATGAAAAAATAGGGACCCCCCCCCCCAAAATACAGACAAATGAACAAAAAATAGGGATCCCCCCCAAACAATACAGACAAATGAACAAAAAATAGGGATCCCCCCCAAACAATACAGACAAATGAACAAAAAATAGGGATCCCCCCCAAACAATACAGACAAATGAACAAAAAATAGGGATCCCCCCCCAAAAAAATACAGACAAATGAATAAAAACTAGTTGTAAAGTATTCACCACCTTTAGACCTAAATTAGGTTAAGGAAAAGCATTTGGCTCAAATCACATAAATGACATGGACTGAAATAGTGGTTTACATGATTTTTGAGTGACTACCCTTCCTCTGTTCCTTATACATCTGCAAGGTTCCTCAAAGACCAGGGAGCTTTTTGAAAGGCTTATAAAGAAGGGCAGTGATTGGTAGATGGGAAACAAAGTTAACAATTATGCTGTGGATTATGAATAACACCACCCAGACATAAAAGATAGTCATCTTTCTGAACTGAGCTGCAGGACAGGAAGGAAACTGCTGTGGGGTGTCACCACAAGGCCAATGGGGATATTAAAATGACTACGGACATCAATGGCTGTGATGGGAGAAACCTGAGGATGGATCAACATCGTAGTGAATCTACAATAATGACCTAAAATAAAAATATTCCAAAACATACATCTTGTATCTAACATGGCACTGAAGTAATACTGCAAAAAACATCTTGTATGTAACAAGGCACTGAAGTAATACTGCAAAAAACATCTTGTATGTAACAAGGCACTGAAGTAATACTGCAAAAAACATCTTGTATGTAACAAGGCACTGAAGTAATACTGCAAAAAACATCTTGTATGTAACAAGGCACTGAAGTAATACTGCAAAAAACATCTTGTATCTAACATGGCACTGAAGTAATACTGCAAAAAACATCTTGTATGTAACAAGGCACTGAAGTAATACTGCAAAAACATCTTGTATGTAACAAGGCACTGAAGTAATACTGCAAAAAACATCTTGTATGTAACAAGGCACTGAAGTAATACTGCAAAAAACATATTGTATGTAACAAGGCACTGAAGTAATACTGCAAAAAACATCTTGTATGTAACATGGCACTGAAGTAATACACACAGAAATGCCAGAACTTGTCGGTCTCTTAATTAAACAACAGGAAAGAAGCTGAAAAATCTAGTTTTCTGACAATGTGTAGCACTACCTAGCATGCTTGCTAGCTTGTTATCACCCACATGAGGGCGAAGCTGGTGTGGTTAGGCTGGTTAGTTACCGCTAAATAGTGTATCTCGGCCTGAGTAATAGGATAAATGTGTCTCTGCTCGCCCTGACTAAAAGTTACACTTCCAGTGTAGCAGGCTTAAAAACATTTTTATTTTGTGACGCCCCTGGAATTCGTTGCAGTTTGGTTGTTTTCTGTTAAAAATTCCCTGCCTAATGGGACAACAACAGAGCAGGCTCAACTTGCCTAGCTGCCATAATGGACATAAATTGTCCATCTTTCACTTAAAAAATGGGTATAAACCAGAAAGATCCGTTTTTTTACTGGAATTCCTTACAATGTTGTGGTTTTCTGTAGAAAACACTTGGGTCAACTCTAACCCTGTAAGCCTTAAAGTCCCTGCATCAGCTCTTGGACCAACAGGCTCTGAGACAGCAACCCCCAAGTCATAAAACTGCTTAATAGGCACAAGACAACTAAATAGTCAATTAATTGGTGACTCGGACTACATACACTGACCCTATCTTACAGTGACTATATTCACACCCACACGACTCTAAATAAATACACAGTACATACTGTACACGCACACTGAACGTACACTCTCACACAGAACCCACACATGTTGACATACACTACACACACACACTTTTACACATCATATGCTGCTGCTACTCTGCTCTTTATTTTACTATTATTATTATCTATCCTGATGCCTTGTCACATTACCCTGTCTTCATGTACATATCTACCTTAAATACCTTATTATTATCTATCCTGATGCCTAGTCACATTACCCTGCCTTCATGTTCATATCTACCTCAAATACCTTATTATTATCTATCCTGATGCCTAGTCACATTACCCTGTCTTCATGTACATATCTACCTCAAATACCTTATTATTATCTATCCTGATGCCTAGTCACATTACCCTGCCTTCATGTACATATCTACCTCAAATACCGTATTATTATCTATCCTGATGCATAGTCACATTACCCTGTCTTCATGTACATATCTACCTTAAATACCTTGTTATTATCTATCATGATGCCTAGTCACATTACCCTGTCTTCATGTACATATCTACCTCAAATACCTTATTATTATCTATCCTGATGCCTTGTCACATTACCCTGCCTTCATGTACATATCTACCTCAAATACCTTATTATTATCTATCCTGATGCCTAGTCACATTACCCTGCCTTCATGTACATATCTACCTCAAATACATTATTATTATCTATCCTGATGCCTAGTCACATTACCCTGTCTTCATGTACATATCTACCTCAAATACCTTATTATTATCTATCCTGATGCCTAGTCACATTACCCTGCCTTCATGTACATATCTACCTCAAATACCGTATTATTATCTATCCTGATGCCTAGTCACATTACCCTGTCTTCATGTACATATCTACCTTAAATACCTTGTTATTATCTATCATGATGCCTAGTCACATTACCCTGTCTTCATGTACATATCTACCTCAAATACCTTATTATTATCTATCCTGATGCCTTGTCACATTACCCTGCCTTCATGTACATATCTACCTCAAATACCTTATTATTATCTATCCTGATGCCTAGTCACATTACCCTGCCTTCATGTACATATCTACCTCAAATACCTTATTATAATCTATCCTGATGCCTAGTCACATTACCCTGCCTTCATGTACATATCTACCTCAAATACATTATTATTATCTATCCTGATGCCTAGTCACATTACCCTGTCTTCATGTATGTACATAAATACCTCGTACCTCTGCACATTGATCTGGTACTAGTACCCCTGTATATAGCTCCACATTGATCTGGTACTAGTACCCCTGTATATAGCTCCAATCTTGTGTATTTGATTCCTTTTGTGTTACTATTTTCATGATAATTGTTTTACTCTGTTTTGTTGGGAAGGGCTCGTAAATCAAGCACGGTAAAGTTGATCCTCGTTGTATTCAGCTCATGTGACGAATAACATTTGATTTGACTTGAAATGAATAGGAGTGTCTGACGCTCGGCAAAAGTATTTAGTATTTAGAGTATTTAGCAGCTCTTCTTCCTGGGATCCAAACAGGAACAAAACAATTACATCACAACAAAACAACACCGTACATCATAAATAAACCAATACATCATACAATAAATTACTACGTTATTACTCTAATATTACACATTTACAATATAAAATGTACAATACTACAATCTTAGTGTGTGTGTGAGAGAGAGAGTGTGTGTGTGTGTGTGTGTGTGTGTGTGTGTGTGTGTGTGTGTGTGTGTGTGTGTGTGTGTGTGTGTGTGTGTGTGTGTGTGTGTGTGTGTGTGTGTGTGTGTGTGTGTGTGTGTGTGTGTGTGTGTGTGTGTGTGTGTGTGTGTGTGTGTGTGTGTGTGTGTGTGTGTGTCTGTGCACGTGTGTCCTCACAGCACGTCAATGCCTCTCACAAAGACAAGTTGGGATGCAGTCAATCTCTCCTCTACTTTGAGCCAGGAGAGATTGACATGCACGTTATTGATATTAGCCCTTTGTGTACATTTAAGGGGGAAGGGCACTCAACATGTATGGCACTGAAACAAATTAATGATGATTGGCTGAAATGAATTGATAATAATAAGATTGTGGGAGCTGTTTTGGTTGAACAGTGCAGCTTATTACATTATCAATTAGTCTGGTGTTATAAAAAACACATGTGTTATGTCTTTACATTATCTGCCATATCGTGGATTGAGAGTTAGCTATCTAATAGAACACAGCCTGTTCTTTAATGGATGCCTCTTGTGACAAGAGATGAAAAGAATCTGCCCACTCCATCAAGCAATGGAGACAAAAACACAGGACATTCACGGGACCTCATGGGACCATGGACCGCACCTGCAGAAACTGGACAACAGGGGGAAGCAGAGGAGATACCTATCATAGACTTCTCCCAGCTGACGCTCGACATACCCCCTACGCCACCTCCAGTGGTAGAAACAACCAGCTGGTATGATTGAGTAGAATCAGCCAACAGTAACACGGAAGCAGCAATGTGAGAGTCAGTAGTGCATGACCTTAAATGGTAAAAATAGGAAGCTTCCGTTTAACACACAGGCCTAAGATTACGTAGGTCTACAGCCCCAGTGGGAACTTCCCCTTTAAAAAGATATATAAAGAGAACAGAGATCATAAGAAAGTATGATCCTCGTTAACATATGAGACAGACTTCATATGGAGAATCATCACAGGTAAATTTACTATTGCACTATACTCTTTTTGTTGGACTAGAACAATATTAGAAGATTGGATTATTTTGCCTAAGTACTTATTGGATCACTATCTGAATATACTTGGTTGAATTTGGTGACCCCGAGACTGAGTCTACGAAACACAGAGGTCTAAACACCTCTTGAATACAGACGAAGTGGCGGTCACTCAGTGAGACATCAGGTACAGATGTGATTGGCAATACAAGGAGACAGCAAAATACCAGTTACAATATATTGAGTCCATACACAGAGTTGTAAGTGTATTAAGATACTGGAATTCGGAATCTAGCATCATAGCTGCGAGAATACCGATTACGGGAAAGTGACCAAGGGGCTGAGCATTTAAGGTAATTTAACTATTTTTGCTATTTAGTCAATATTGTTAGAAGTGTTAAACGCATTTAAAGTTTTGCAATATTATCTGGCAGCTTAAAGCATTAAGGATTGATTGAGCATTATTGTTGTATTTAGAAACTGTATAACCATTGAATTGTAATGATGTGTATAAGACAAAAAACAGAGTGACTTAATAAAAGCTTGAAACTTTGACAACTAGGCCAGATTAACGATCTGGAGAGCAAATGCCTTTGACACTCTCACTGAACAGAAAGTGACCCTGGTTATAGGTTAAAGTGATTGCACTAAAGAATATTTCATTGTGTGGACAATAATATATTTTTAAGAAAGTCAAAACATATACCAATACTAGTTTCCGAGTGACTACTAGCTGACGAGCATAATAACTGCTAGGAGTTGTTATTAGGTATTGATATATACATAGGTAAAGATAACTTGAGGGTAAGGAAATATAGGAGGAATCCATAACGCTTAAGAATATTTGAATAGGAGTATATCTATCCAAGGCCTCATACTAGACCGGAAAATAAGGGAGTGACAACGTGAAAGGAGGAACAAACCCAACTTACACGAAGGGCCATTACGAATACATGGGAAGGTTGGTAGGGCCGCACGGCAAGGCCCTTGTTACACCGAAGTAACTAAAATCCTAAAGTACTCTGCCTAGCCAGAGGACGGTGTAGAGGCTTTTGCTGCAGGTATTGGGCAAAAGTCAGCACCGTGACACTCTCTAACATAAACCAGGTAGAATTAAACGTCATCTAAAACCCTAAACTTAATCTAAAACCCTAAACCTCATCTAAATCTTGTCACGATCTTGGCGTCAGTGAAGGTCTGTGAGGGAACACTGGTGGCGCATTCCGTGTGACAGCGTGAGGGAGATTCCTGTCTGACCAAAGACGACCTGGACCCGCCCAGACCAGACTTTTACTGGGAGGTGCCCGGGGGAAGATACCTGATCCGGCAAACCTCTGAGGGGTCAACTGTCACGCCCTGACCATAGAGGGCTGTTTATTCTCTATATTGGTTGGGACGTGACAGTGACTAGGGTGTGTTATCTAGGTGATTAAAATAAAATAAGAATTTGTTCTTAACTGACTTGCCTAGTTAAATAAAGGTCAAATAAATAAATAAATCAATGTTGGCCTGATATGGTTCCCAATCAGAGGCAGGTGTTTATCGTTGTCTCTGATTGGGGATCATATTTAGGCAGCCATTTCCCCATTGTGCTTTGTGGGATCTTGTCTAGGTATAGTTGCCTGTGACGGTCTACCGTCTAGCGACGGTCTGCAGTCCAGAGCCTCCAGCGACGATCTGCGGTCCAGAGCCTCCACTCTCCCCTGGGTGAAGGCGTCTTTGCTGAACCTGGCAGGTGGACCTGGGCACTGTTTGATCCCAGGTGATCTCGTGGTGGTCGAAGACTTCAGGAGAAAGAGTTGTCAGGACCTCCGTTGGAGAGGGTCGTACCAAGTTCTTCTAACCACCCCCACTGCGGTGAAGGTGAGAGAGATACCTGGATCCACGTGTCCCACTGCAGATGATCCAGGAGAAGATGGGGCCTCGCCAGTTACGGTGGTGCAGTGTGGCCCCCTGCATTAGCACAGGAGTGCTAATAAGTACAACGGTACAAGTACTGTATCATCGCCAACCGGCATGAAGGCATTCAAATTCCATGTGACTGTTTAGTCACGGTAATTACACTTCTCCGGGCACTGATACTGCTGATGGGCATTAGTAGACTACCAAACTTGCTAACTGCCTGGTACTCTGCAATATATTGTTTCTCTAATCACTCTGACATCAATGCAAGTGTAATCGAAAATCTAATCAAACACTTCATGAGAGCCCATGGGGTCATGTTGCACAACATTTCTATAGGATATACAATTGCACATGAAAACATGTGATGGCCTCTATTAAAAAGAGGTGGTTCCCATCAGGTTTCTATAGGCTAGGCCTACTATATTTATTTCTCAACTATTGCCGCTTTCCATGTTGTCTGTAGCTTGTGAGGTGTGGAAACACTTTGTTGCTTTTATGAATTTTGTCTTGCTGCTTTTTGTTCTATTTTGCTCTGTCTGTATGCTACGTCTTGCTTGTCCTATGTTGCTTTGTCTGTACGCTACGTCTTGCTTGTCCTATGTTGCTCTGTCTGTACGCTACGTCTTGCTTGTCCTATGTTGCTCTGTCTGTACGCTACGTCTTGCTTGTCCTATGTTGCTCTGTCTGTATGCTACGTCTTGCTTGTCCTATGTTGCTCTGTCTGTACGCTACGTCTTGCTTGTCCTATGTTGCTCTGTCTGTACGCTACGTCTTGCTTGTCCTATGTTGCTCTGTCTGTATGCTACGTCTTGCTTGTCCTATGTTGCTCTGTCTGTACGCTACGTCTTGCTTGTTCTATGTTGCTCTGTCTGTACGCTATGTCTTGCTTGTCCTATGTTGCTCTGTCTGTACGCTATGTCTTGCTTGTCCTATGTTGCTCTGTCTGTACGCTACGTCTTGCTTGTCCTATGTTGCTCTGTCTGTACGCTACGTCTTGCTTGTCCTATGTTGCTCTGTCTGTATGCTACGTCTTGCTTGTCCTATGTTGCTCTGTCTGTACGCTACGTCTTGCTTGTCCTATGTTGCTCTGTGTGTGCTCACTGCTCAATGATTGTCTATATTCTAATTGTTTTTAATAACCTGCCCAGGGACTGCGTTTGAAAATTTGCCGGCTAGTTAAAACCGGCACTTTTACTGAAACGTTGATTAATGTCCACTGTCCCTGTAAAAATAAAATAAACTCAAACTCAAGTGCAGAGATGTATTTTTTCCCCTGACCCTGTTTCAAAACAGGTGCATGAAAATGGTCTAAATCAAAGCAAATTTCACATATATTTAGTATATGTAAAGGCAAGATCAAATCAAGAATTGTCTGACGGGTGACAATATGAGCCTATCACTTGTGAATGATTTATTATCACTTGTGAATGATGCCCAGCTTAAGGAAAGAAACAATGCCTTTTTTGGGGGGGGGGGGGGGGGGGGACTTTTTTGATTCATAGTCGCACACCTCATGTAGTTGTCACGTTATAAGGAGAGGACCAAGATGCAGCGTGGTATGTTTCCATCCTTTTAATTAGGAAGAGAAAAACTAAGAACAAAAACAATAAAGCGCACTAACGAACAGTGCCGCTGATACTGGCAACTATATCTAGACAAGATCCCACAAAGCACAATGGGAAAATGGCTGCCTAAATATGATCCCCAATCAGAGACAATGATAAACAGCTGCATCTGATTGGGAACCATACTAGGCCAACATAGAAATATAATTAACCTAGATAACCCACCCTTAATCGAACTAACCAACATAGAGAATAAAAGCTCTCTATGGTCAGGTTTGTATCACAACTAAAGTGGCCCACAAATGTCTAAAATTAAGCACATTAATTCGCTTTACAACGAGTGTAGAGCCTAACTGGCATACATACTGTATGCAGCGAGTGTAGAGCCTAACTGGCATACATACTGTATGCAGCGAGTGTAGAGCCTAACTGGCATACATACTGTATGCAGCGAGTGTAGAGCCTAACTGGCATACATACTGTATGCAGCGAGTGTAGAGCCTATCTGGCATACATACTGTATGCAGCGAGTGTAGAGCCTAACTGGCATACATACTGTATGCAGCGAGTGTAGAGCCTATCTGGCATACATACTGTATGCAGCGAGTGTAGAGCCTATCTGGCATACATACTGTATGCAGCGAGTGAGTTTCAAGTTTGGGGAAGATAATTTCACCATAAAAATGCACCTTTATAATAAAAGCATTAAACGCATAAATGCATTTGTGGTCACTTTTGAGAAATGTGTTTTCCGCTAATGGAACGTTTGCGCTTAAACATACTGCCGTGTGCACATTGCTGCACTTATAATGTGAAGAAATATCCTAGTAGTTTATCAACATTTAAGCAAAACACTCTGATCTGCTGGGTCAGGCTCATTGCATAAAAACGTTTGTTTTATGCTAGTGGTAGTACTAATTTGGGATCTATGCATTACACAACTGTCCCAGACTATGTTTGGAATATTTATTTCTCGCACAGAATAGAATAGGTAAACTGTTGTACTATGGGGGATAGTAGATTGACAAAGGCTCGTGCTTTTGCTGTTCGTTAGGCCTACTTATCTTCCTGGCTGACGGAAAGTAAATGTGGACAGTTGTTCCAATATCTTCAATATGCACCTCGGAATTGGATAAGGACGTGCACAGTTCGTCCCCGATGTGTCTGCCTTCGCCTGTATCCTATGAGAAAGACCCGATCATTTGATGGAGAGCCGTGTGAATGAGAGGTGCTTCAGAGCGGGCAGCATTTAGGGAGAAGGGCTGTAAAAGACATGTATATTTTAGGGTGCATTATGGCCACACAAAGGGGATGCCTCTGGTAAGGCATTATCTATAGCTTCTCAAATTGTGAATGAGAGAGTGACGAAGTGTTTATAGCCTGCGCAACAAAACAAAGCAGATCTCATGCCTTTCAAGCGACTTTTTTCAAATCATCATTAGAGTTGCATCATGCAAGCTTACAATTTATTAAAAATCAAAACATATAGCCCAACGTTTGTTGAACAACTACAGTTTCATTAATACCTCTAAATTAAGTATATAGGAGTACCTATTTCTTTGTTGACCGCTCAACACAGAATAGCCGCACGTGCGCACTCAAATCGTTTGGAGAAAATATTCTTTCTATTTTATTCAGCATTGTTAAATTTTATTCTTTATACTATAAAATAATGCCACTGAATTCTAAACAAATCTTGTCTGCTAAATGAACTAGTGCAGCCCACAACCATATGGCATAGCCAGATCAGGACCTGACATAAGGACAACTCAGTATGCTACACTGTTCTTCTGAAATACACTACATTTTCTTAATTTCATGTTACTTTAGAACTGTCTAAAATATATTAGGGATTTAATGTGAAGGTGTATCCTATATTACATGGATGTATTATTCTTTTTCTAATGTAAATGTTCTTAAGATCTGTGGTTTGCAGGCTATATGTGGAAGCCAGGAGATGCTGAATGTGTTCATGTTAATTAAGTTGACCGGTAACAATGCCCTCCAAACATGGCAACTTTCTCATTATTGTTTTATTTTTAAAAGCAGAACATTGTTTGATAGTGTTCTGTGTGTATTAGCAGTAGTGGTTGAGGGTTTCCCTGCAAGAAAGAGTAGAAGGGTCCTAGTTGAAAGTAATAAAGACAGTGGTCTATCAGTTGACGTCCAATTTCCTCAGTGTTGACAGTATGTGTTATTAGTGGCTTTCAGATAGCAGTCTAATAATGCAATATTTGAGTAATTTGAAGAATCTAAGGTTTCAATACAAGGCCACATGATGAATAGTGGGATTGAGCCTTGGGACTGATATTAAATGAAAGGCTGCCATCTGGTGTTTGGGTTAAAGATACACCTGCTTGTGTTAAGAGCTATGGAAACAATGATTAAACACTGAGAGATGTATTTACCTCTGAGTCTACGGATCCCTTGTGGATGTGTGTTTTAATAGATTCACTCCTGTTGATAGAAGTACAAACTTGCCTGTAGATTTGACCTTCATTATGATGATAGTATTTCCATAAATTAAATTGTGTAACGAAGCATGTGTGTAACTGATTGACTTACTAGAATGAAGGGTTTGAAAGGATAAACTATCTGGTTTTATGTGTTGATTTAGCTTACTTTAATAGAAGTATTGCGATAGAACCTCATTTGATAGTTTAAGCCATAAATTAATGATTACCTTAAAATGTTACAATCGTTACCACAGAAGTGGTAAAAGGAGGGAGTGTGAGGGAACATTTTATTGTCTGCAGAGATAGCCTTGAATTGTACACAGCATTTCCTCTCACTCTATCTTGCTTCGTGCAGTTGACTGTGACCTCTTCAGACCAATTGGCAGTACGCCCAGAACATTGCAAACGCAACACAGTACGTCCAGAACCAAAAGGATTATCTCAGTTTCAAGGTCTCAGCTTTGAGAGAAGAAGCCTTGTGAGGTGTCACTCAGTCACATGCAGGAACCACTGTTAAAAATGAATAATGTAAATAATTATTGTATGACTGGTTTGTGTAGCATTATATTAGGACTGAAAGGGAACACCCTTGGCAGAGTTTTCATCAAGCTTGGACTGAGTTTGTGAACCTCTCCAGACATCATAATAAAGAGTGATTCATTTCATATTGACATCAGGTGTCCCTGGTGTTGAATCTCCACCACACCATGGAAATAAACTGATATCTCTAGCTTGAACAGACAGATTTTGATGGAGATGTGTGTATTATGCCAATTAGATTTCCAAGGGGCATGGTCATCAATTGTAACGTTCTTTAAGGTGTAGGCTGCTACAAAATATGTTCCACACCCGACCCACATGACCTGTGATTTCCGTGAATCTGATTGGTCAAGGAGGTGGCACCACAGGTCCCAGAGTGTTTTTTTCTTCTCCTGCTCTCGTGATTTATATTTTACTGAAAACAACAACACTGTAAGTAATTCTAGTATGCGTAGCCTAAAACAGATATGTCTGGTTCATCCCCATTATTTAAGTGAAAGACGGACTGTTTATGACATGTATTGCAGCCGGGCATGTTGAGCCTGCTGTGTCGTTGTCCCATTAGGCAGATTATTTTTTAAACTGAATACACCCGAACTGTAAGTAATTTCAGTAGGAGCTTCGCAAAATATATATTTTTTACCTGTTACACTGGAAGTGTAACTTTTAGTCAGGTCGAGCAGAGTGTGAGCCACTTTATCCGGCTACTCCAGCTGAGATACACTATATAGCGGTAACTCACCTAGCCATGCTAGCTTCGCCCTCATGTGGGTGCTAAACAAGCATGCTAAGCAGTGTTAGGTATGTTAGGGTTGCGTAAATTCAAATCTGGTATCAGGATAAATATAACAATGAGTCACCGATTTTATACTATGTATTTTTTATTAGCTAAGTAATAAATGGCAAATGCAACTTTCGTATATACGGGCTCACTGTAATACCACGCAGGGCAGAACAGAGAACTGACAAGACGTATGTAAAACAGTATTCTTTATACTGTGATAGACATAGTTCCAACCCGTCTGTTGGCCTATCACAGTAGAGGCTGGGTGTGGTTTAAACTTGCCCAGCCTATTTATTGCAGGCGCTCAGGCGGGTCCCCGCCTCTTGCCGCTTCTTGGAGTCCTCCCTCCGTCGATGTATAGATCCTTACTGTTCTGGTATCGCAGCCTAGTTAGAACAGTTGCTCAGTTCCTGCTATTGTGTTGTTCAGTATTTTTCCAACTCAGTTAAACCTCGTGATGACCACCCCTCCCTATCACAACTTTGTAAGATACAGCAAGTCACACCATGTGCTCAATATTGTTACATACAAACACAAGGACAAAGCATCTGCTGGGCTGTTATCTACTGTTTTGCAACATGCAGGTCACACCATGTTACTCAGTTCTTGTCACACACAAACAGGCAAGTAGCAAGCAGTTGTTTAATCTCATAATGATGCTCCAGTGCACAAATGCAGACACCTCACAACCAACATCAGATAATATTTAATCATATATATCTAATGGCTATAATGTAAAACACAGGATCCAACAATCCCCCTTTTTCACACCCCCAAGGGTCAGCAATGAATCATATAACAGTTACAAAGTTGAAAATACCTTCATGTCCTCCATTCGATCCCACTATGTACTAGATTGGCTACCAGCCACCTAGGAACTTAAAACCCTCATGTCAAAAGAGAACAGCTCATTTAAAGACAGAATAAAAGAAAACGGTGTCAAATTTAAGTCCCCCTTTTGACACACGCTAGGGTGTCACTCAGTATCCTTTATTTCAGCGGTCCCAACATAGCAATATGTTAATAGCATTTCATGAAAATAACAAAACGTTTATTATTAATAAAACATAGTTATTATTATTATTATTTTATTTTTTTACAGAAAAACAGAAAATAAAAATCAACCAAGAAAAAATTAAAATAAAGTGATATATGCTTTTGTCTCCCACTTTTGACAAAAACAGGATAAGACTTTATTGTTTATTGACATGTAAGATGTAGGATAAAACTTTGGTCATGGAAAACAGAGTGAAGCAGAGCAAAGCATTATTATAAACCATCTGGTCCTCTCAGCTACTCCTATCCTGCACCAGTTGGGCTTCATGCCACCCAGGGACTCGAAACCTCACCCACAGCATACCATGGGTCATCCTCAGTCAGTCCCATCCTCCCCTGAAAGCTTGATTCAGTATCAGCATCTCCAACTGGAGCATCAAGGAAAGGCATCATCATGCCTGAAGCCTTCACCACATCTGTAACAGACTTCTTAAAACACGGTATGATGCAAGCAGCACAACACATAAGCAATAACAAAAATACAAGAATTAGGGTCAGAAATCCAGTAACCACCATACCAGTGTACTTACCAAACCAGGCTCCCAACCAAGAGAACAGTCCAGACTCCTCCACCCCCGCCATGGTCCTCATCTCAGCAGATAGTGCATCAAGCCCATTAAGGGACTTAGATATACTACCATCTGGACTGGTGTTATTAGGAATATACGTGCAACATTGTTCACCAAACATCTTACAGACACCCCCCTGACTGGCAAGAAGCATATCCAAAGCAAGTCTATTCTGTCTGGCAACCCTAGATGTGGCCTCAAGCTGTTCAGACAGACCAGTGAGTGCATCATGGGAGTAATTCACAAAACGCTGTTGATTATAGTAGATATAATTAATCCATGCAGTCTGTCTTGCATCCACTATGGCTGGACCCATAATAGGTAGTAAGTGCCAGAGTCCATCATTCCTACCCAGGGCCTGAAACTCATGAGGAACCCCCACTGGCCCTCCCAACAGGTTAGTGTGTATGTCAACTACATCCTCTGTCCATGGAGCACTATGTCTATGTCTCCCATGGGATGTAATGTTTTCAGGTCCCCTGGATACAGAACCCAACAGCTGTTCAGCAGTAACATCAACAATGGTCAGTGGAATTATCAAACTGGTCAGAGCACACGTACCTTGCCAGTCTCCTCTAAGAATGGGTCTCAGCACTCTTTTGGGTCCACAGATCCACCACACATCAGCCAGACCACTAGTTTGGTTTAGGCCTGTAACTGGCCAAGTGGAATTAATGGTTATGTTACTACTGCAATCAGCTTCAGGCAATCTTCCATAATCAATGCCATTACCTGTACCCGTGATGCAACTGTAATTGCCCCCATATGCCTTAACACCCCAAGGGGCCCGATGAGGAGGTACTGTAGGAAACACAAGGCTCAAAGAGGAACAGAGAGTTGAATTGGGCTGAATATGGTAAAAACCTCTCAGAAAACACAACCACCGCTCTCCTTCTCCTATAGCAAATGGGTGTGTAGCCAGAACAGGTCTAGCATGACCAATGTTTCATGTAACTCATGCAGTCCTTTATCTTCAGGATTTTAGCTGTGCACCTCATATAAGACAGCCACAAATTGTCCCTACCATCAAAACCAGTCTTAGTGCCTAATTGATCAATAGCTGAATAGTCTAACATTAATTACCTGAATGGGATTTTTAACACAGTGGTGGCAAGTTCGGTCCAGGGGTGGTAGAGGAGTGTGTCTGGCCCTGGTTCGTCTGGGACTTCTGGTTTTGGCAGCACCTTAACAGAAAACACACCCATCGTGTCTGTCCCGGTCCTTTGTAGTCTGAGGGTGTAAGTGCCTGCATCAGAGAGCTTAATAGTTTTGATGGTTAGTAGGATTTCATCACCTTTACAGAGTTCAACAGTGCTCCCAGGTTTTCCCCATATCATGGAAAACCTATCCACCTTTGTGGGATCCCCTATGCTATAAGGATACCCTCTTCTCCAATCCCAGAACTGTCCCAAGTTGGTTATCATGTAATCCCCATACGGACACCCTCCCAATTTAATATAATTTAATTTATCATTTTCGTCTACTTGTTCTGTAGACATACATTCAGCACTCCACGGGTCAGAACCTGGAATCTGCTGGTACCTCACCATCTATTGCCATCGATTCCTCCAGAGTCCTGGAAATAAGGCCTCATACACAGGGAAATAGACAACAGCCCCATAAAACTAAAACAGTCACACAGGTGAATGTAGCCCATAGTACAGTGATCATAATATTTTTTCAATTTTCCAAACATGCTATCAAATTATATTAGTCAGAGAAGTATCCACCCCAGAGTTTTCTGCCAAACCGTGAGCCAGGGTGGTCAAACCAGCTGAGGCTTCGGGTACTGATTCGTCCAGAGCTGTGTTATTTGGGATGTAAGCACAAACATGGTCCTGATAATCACGCATACTTCTCCCTTTTCAGCCATTAACATATCTAATGCAATTCTATTCTGCCAAGCCATCCAGCTGGTTGCTTCAGTCTGTTCTGCAAAACCTTTAATAGCATCTCTGGTATACTTGTTAAAGCGCTGTTGATTATCATAAATATAATTAATCCAGTCCACGTTCTTATTGAGAGTAGACCCCCCGGAAATGCTTAACTCTTATCCTGCTAGGATCTGATTTCTTGCTTTGACTCATCTGGCCACCCCCTTGGAACCCCAATGTTATCAATGTGTACTTAGTCAATAAGAGACCCGGATGGAATAGCTCTTTTCTCCCATTTGGCTATACTTCATGTCTTGGTGTTGAATGAGTGTGAAAGGCATTACAATGGAGCATAATCCTGTCCAATCTGTCAGTAAAACCTCGCCCTGACATCATTTCCCAAGAGTACTGTACCGGGCCAAACGGTAATAATCTCCTCCGGTCACTGTAAAGGGAAGAACCTGGGGATTTAAATAGTGCAAATCAATACAACTGTCATTATCTGGCATTCCTGCTTTCGTGAACAGCTTTACCATACCGGCCTAAACTCCTCTACCCAGAACCGTACTAGGGTGTCGACCAAGACCTGGTCATATCCATACCACAACCCTAGATCCTCCTTCATTTCTGTTTAAAGGGTTAAGCGTATCTTTATGCAATACATCCCTCTCTCCTGATTACAATCAAAAACTCTCATCTTCACTCTACTCTACCTTCTTCCATACTGGGGGAATGGATTCATATAGCCCTCTCTCTCCAAATGAGCTATGACCTGTGTCCACGATCAATATGGGAACCTGTACCGATATATGCCATAATGGCTCAGAGTCCTAGACTGCCATGTAGTTAGAGACTCCATTTTGGTCTACATAAAACTCCATTGAGAGATCCTTCCCAACCTCTACTCTAACTTCCTGTCTACCCAGATCTAGGGATCTCTTATGCTTATTTTGGAACAAAATCCTCATCGTCTAAACCATGGGTCAAACTACCACTCTCCGCATACTCAAGTAGGACGTGCTGTATCAGGAATATGTCACCCACGATAAGACAGCTCAGACGAACAGCTTCCATTTGAAGCCCCACCCTTTCCCCGAGAACACATCACTTAGCAAGAGCCAGACACATCTTCACTTCTATGAACAACAACAGGGGTGAAAAGACAGGGAGGGTCACTTCATTCGAGAGATGGCCCCCGGAATTCTGTTAATTCCAGTTCTCCTCTCGAACACTGTTTATTGTTCGACAGTGTCAGGGTGTCCTACCCTCCCGCCGTGCGATATGAATCCGGGTAGCTCTTTCAGCTAGCTGTCACCAGGAGTCCTTGGTATGGTCCCCCCAACAAGCCTCTGGGACTGGATTGAGTGACTTTACCTGTAGTTCACCTGTAATGCATAAAATCCTGGACATACAGGCTTGGTTAACAAACAGTTTCTCATGTGTTTTATCTGATTATATCTTTAACTTCTATGCCCATTTGTTAGCTACATTTTTTAAAATTATTAGTTTCTTATCCAATAGGCCCCATCCTATCCTAGACCACAATTTACCCATCCCCCTATTGATACCTGGCTCTGCCCAGGTAACAACCTTACCTACTCTAAATAATGACAGGTAAGATTAGTATATTATCCTTCTGTTCTGACATTATCATTTAGGAGCGCCCGTTTCATTTTTCACATGTCCAATTCTCCCTTTTGTCTCCACTCAGTAACTGTTATCTACACATTCTGTTATCCTTGCCTGTCCTGGCTACCCTTCTAAAACTTCTCCTCTCTGCTCTCCAACCTTCAAGGTCTCTGCAGTGCGGGGGAGGGCTCTTCTGTCTGCCTTTTCCCCTATCTGTCTGTAGCTCTTTTTCTCATGTTTCCACATTTTAACTAAATGTCTCACTGTTTGGCTTTATCTAAACTCATGGATTTTTTTTTTTTTGAAAAACATGTCTATGGTGGCAATTTCTAAAGTCCTTATATAGGTTAATTAAACTCCACTATAATTAAGTTACCTTAAAAAATAATATATATATATATTTTTTATTTTAAACAGTATTACCCATGACCACAAATTCATTATTCAAATGGAACCCCCTTGTGGCTGATCAGACCACCCGAGAGAGCCATGAAAGCAGGTCAAAGGTTACACCATCCCCCTACATTCGTGTTCCATACCATATTAGACATATTAAAGAACCCTTTATCTTTAAAAAAAAATTCACTTGTGTAATTAAAACTCATAAAATAAAACTCCTAATATTCCATATGTGAGTGTACCCCTTTAAGATATCATGTCTCTGGGAACGTGGAAATCCCCTTAACCTAAACGTTTACTACAAAACAAAACCTAATAATTATGATAATCCCCTCAAACTCAAATAATTTGTCTCGATGTTTCATGTTTTATTCGTGTTTCTCCAAATTGTCTCCCCAAAATACTTCTTAAATACCCAGCCATTAGACACACACACAACTGTGATAAATGTGCACTGTCCCTTTAACATAAAAACCTCAGCCTGCAATCCACTCTGCGGGCCTTTCATTGTTCCCCTTAATGAAAACAGATTCTAATGTTAGTATACCTTAACCTCCTGTTTAATATCTATGGTGTTATCTGAACAATCAAACCAAAATCAATAACCGGGAAGTACTTGTGTAAATGAATTAAAAGAACAAAATAAATCGACCTTATTTCTCAGCACTTGGTTAGAACACCACTCCCTTCTTTCATCGACCACACCCGTCGCCCCATCTCCCGTACCTAGTGTATATCTTATCTATTACTCAGTGGCTCAATTAATGTTTAACGTAAGTATGTTCAGATGTTGATTATGTAATTCTACAACATTAGTATAGTTCAAACCTCATAATATAAATCTACACACAGAATTTTAAGTTAATAGAGTTGAACACTTTTTCCAACAGTCATGCACACCCCCTCAATATTCTATGATATAACTCTCATCAGCAAGCCTGCGACTTTTTCAACATTCTCACCGGTACCAGCTCCAACTGAAATACCTAATGTACCACACTCGCTTGGTCCCCGACCTCATTCATACCGATATTAGTCCCCGACTGAATATCAAGCATATTTCATGCACACGATTTGAGTCTCACAAATCTTAATTTACGCCAGTAAGCTTCAATTTACACCATACACACACAAATCTTCATTCACGCCAGTAAGCAGACCAGTGGGAGACACAATGGCCCCGCCTTCTGTCCATTCTCTGTACAGCTTCTCACCCCGTCTCTTCCACTCCTTACCCTCTCTGCCTTCATTCAATTCTAGAGTGGACTTCAGCGTTTTCAACACGTTTTCTATATTCAACGACATTTTATGTACACTACAATACTGTCAACAACCTATGCCTTTACTAAAACCCATGTGGTACCCTTTCCCTACGGCTAAATCGGCCCCCAATTAGGTCTAAAGTAAGAACTCAATTATGCACTGTGGGTCCCCTAGGGTATTAAGTAGTCTAGTGTCCCCCGGATTATCACCTTTACTTCAATACCAAATGTACAAAATAAAAAATACAATCACTCCATATGACTAACGTGTCAACCGGATCACGTTTCTAGTACAACTTAATGTCTCATTCGAACTTGGTAGTCAGTGCGACGACTTTACTCCCCGATGTACTTCACACACACCTATGCTTTGTTAGGACCTTAGAGAGACCCTTTCCCAAAGGCTAAATCGGTCTCAAGTCCGAGTAATCAATTTAAATATCCGTCATTCACACTTGGCCCTGCCTAGTACATCACATTCGCATCATATGGCTTTCCATTCGCACTTTGGTGGTCACTCGTTACCCACCACTCATACATGTAGTCCCAGACTATTCATTCAAGCTTTGGTGGTCACTCGTTACCCACCACTCATACATGTAGTCCCAGACTATTCATTCAAGCTTTGGTGGTCACTCGTTACCCACCACTCATACATGTAGTCCCAGACTATCCAGTCACACTTTTATAATCAACTAGAATGAATCATACATGTAGTCCCAGACTATCCAGTCACACTTTTATAATCAACTAGAATGAATCATACATGTAGTCCCAGACTATCCAGTCACACTTTTATAATCAACTAGAATGAATCATACATGTAGTCCCAGACTATCCAGTCACACTTTTATAATCAACTAGAATGAATCATACATGTAGTCCCAGACTATCCATTCAAGCTTTGGTGGTCACCCGTTACCCACCATTCATACATGTAGTAAGTGTTCTCTGTTACCAGCTACCAGCCAGGCATACTAGTACATCCCATACACAATGCACCATTAAGTATTGTTGATACTAGTACATCCCATACACAATGCACCATTAAGTATTGTTGATACTAGTACATCCCATACACAATGCACCATTAAGTATTGTTGATACTAGTACATCCCATACACAATGCACCATTAAGTATTGTTGATACTAGTACATCCCATACACAATGCACCATTAAGTATTGTTGATACTAGTACATCCCATACACAATGCACCATTAAGTATTGTTGATACTAGTACATCCCATACACAATGCACCATTAAGTATTGTTGATACTAGTACATCCCATACACAATGCACCATTAAGTATTGTTGATACTAGTACATCCCATACACAATGCACCATTAAGTATTGTTGATACTAGTACATCCCATACACAATGCACCATTAAGTATTGTTGATACTAGTACATCCCATACACAATGCACCATTAAGTATTGTTGATACTAGTACATCCCATACACAATGCACCATTAAGTATTGTTGATACTAGTACATCCCATACACAATGCACCATTAAGTATTGTTGATACTAGTACATCCCATACACAATGCACCATTAAGTATTGTTCATCAATAATAAAATTGCAGTTGCCATGGAGATATTACTTTCTCAACTATTTTCCAATCTCACACATCATAATAGTTTAAATGTAGTAACTTACATCAAACAGGTGTCTCACAAAACTACATTTGGATAAGTCCAATGTGCAGAACTTTAGTTTTTCACAACAGGTGTCTGCTTACCTCTTTTAGTTGACCGGTCAGGATTTGTGAGACACACCGTCAGAGACAGTACTGGCCAATCGGCCGGACAATTACCAGATCACGTCGGGGTCACCAAATTGTTGGGGTTGCGTAAATTCAAATCTGGTATCAGGATAAATATAACAATGAGTCACCGATTTTATACTATGTATTTTTTATTAGCTAAGTAATAAATGGCAAATGCAACTTTCGTATATACCACGCAGGGCAGAACAGAGAACTGACAAGACGTATGTAAAACAGTATTCTTTATACTGTGATAGACATAGGCCAACAGACGGGTTGGAACTATCACAGTAGAGGCTGGGTGTGGTTTAAACTTGCCCAGCCTATTGCAGGCGCTCAGGCGGGTCCCCGCCTCTTGGCGCTTCTTGGAGTCCTCCCTCCGTCGATGTATAGATCCTTACTGTTCTGGTATCGCAGCCTAGTTAGAACAGTTGCTCAGTTCCTGCTATTGTGTTGTTCAGTATTTTTCCAACTCAGTTAAACCTCGTGATGACCACCCCTCCCTATCACAACTTTGTAAGATACAGCAAGTCACACCATGTGCTCAATATTGTTACATACAAACACAAGGACAAAGCATCTGCTGGGCTGTTATCTACTGTTTTGCAACATGCAGGTCACACCATGTTACTCAGTTCTTGTCACACACAAACAGGCAAGTAGCAAGCAGTTGTTTAATCTCATAATGATGCTCCAGTGCACAAATGCAGACACCTCACAACCAACATCAGATAATATTTAATCATATATATCTAATGGCTATAATGTAAAATACAGGATCCAACAGGTATCAACAGCCATTGTCAACCAATCAAGTAGGGGTTGGAAGCTCTGGTGAGGTTCGATTGTTTACTCGCAAGCAATATCACCAAATATATGCTTGATGATCAGCTTTGCCCAACTTTAGTCCCGCCCTGTTCAGCTCCGTCTCCCATGCATGCATCTCCCAATGGTCCCTGGCCACTCTGCTTCTCACCGCTTTACATTCATTGAAAATGAATGGGAAGCTGTTGTTTCACCATGTGATACTGTCTGTAGTGTATATACCCTGTCAGACGTGAGCTGCACGTTGAAATCTTGAAATCACGCTCTGCAAAAGTTTGTAGTATGTGTCCGATGTAGCAGTCCAGAAAAACAGATTTTCTGCTTCCTCCCTGTCGTTTAATTAAGAGACCGACAAGTTCTGGCATTTCTGTGTGTTAACAACTATCGGGTTAGTGACCATAATCTTCAGCAACCATAAAATACTGCTGATTTGGCCAATGAGAAAGTGCCTTTCAGAACTTAAAGTCTCTGTGTGTCGGATATGACATAGTGATTAATCAGTTGCAGAATGGTTTTATATGGGCTATGGTGGCCTTTTCTAATCAGGTCACATAGATTTAAACTCCTGGAAAAACTCCTGGCCCTATAGGGAGGATGAAAACCCTGTCATACTGTCAACCTTTCTCATATGAATTATATTTTAAAACTGGAATAACAGGTGAGTTTTCCTTACACAGACACAGAGACAACTGTGAATAGACAATACAACTAACAGGACAGAGCTTGTTTTATGCAGTGTTGCATCATGTAGGCCCAGGGATAGAAATGGCCTGTGTCCAAAATCCTTCAATTCCAGTCCTGTGTATTCATACCACTTGACTTATTCCACATTTTGTTGTGTTCTAGTCTTAATTCAAAATGTATTACATTTATATTTTTCTTCACCCATCTATACAGAGTACCCCATAGTGAAAACCCGTTTTTACATAAGTTTTCACACCCCTGAGTCAATACTTTGTAGAAGCAACTTTGGCCACGATTAAAGCTGTGGGTATATTTCGTTAAGTCTTTAAGAGCTTTCCACACCTGGATTGTACATCATTTACCTATTATTCTTTTCAAAACGCTTCAAGCTCTGTCAAATGTGTTGTTGATCATTGCTAGACCATTTTCAAGTTTTGTCAATGATTTTCTAGCAGATTTAAGTCAAAGCTGTAACTCGGCCACTCAGGAACATTCACTGTCTTCTTGGTAAGAAAATCCAGTGTTGATTTGGCCTTGAATTTTAGGCTATTGTCCAGCTGAAAATAAAATTAATCTCCCAATGTCTGGTGGAAAGCCTGTGCTGTGCTAAATTTGGTTTCTTCTTTTTTTTATCCCAAAAACTCCTCAGTCCTAACATGATGCAACCACCCTTATGCTTGAAAATATGTAGAGTGGTACTCAGTAATGTGTTGTATTGGATTTGCCCCAAACGTAACACTTTGTATTCAGAACAAAAAGTGAATTGCCTTGTAACATTTTTAGCAGAATTACTTTAGTTCTTTATTGTAAAATGGATGCATGTTTGGGAATATTTTTATTTTGTACAGGGTTCCTTCTTTTCACTCTGTCAATTAGGTTAGTATTGTGGAGTAACTACAATGTTGACCCATCGTCAGTTTTCTCTTATCACAGCCATTAAACTATGTTGCTGTTTTAAAGCCACCACTGGCCTAATAGTGATTAAAGTCACCACTGGCCTAATAGTGATTAAAGTCACCACTGGCCTAATAGTGATTAAAGTCACCACTGGCCTAATAGTGATTAAAGTCACCACTGGCCTAATAGTGATTAAAGCCACCACTGGCCTAATAGTGATTAAAGCCACCACTGGCCTAATAGTGACTAAAGCCACCACTGGCCTAATAGTGATTAAAGTCACCACTGGCCTAATAGTGATTAAAGCCACCACTGGCCTAATAGTGATTAAAGTCACCACTGGCCTAATAGTGATTAAAGTCACCACTGGCCTAATAGTGATTAAAGTCACCACTGGCCTAATAGTGATTAAAGTCACCACTGGCCTAATAGTGATTAAAGCCACCACTGGCCTAATAGTGATTAAAGCCACCACTGGCCTAATAGTGATTAAAGCCACCACTGGCCTAATAGTGATTAAAGTCACCACTGGCCTAATAGTGATTAAAGTCACCACTGGCCTAATAGTGATTAAAGTCACCACTGGCCTAATAGTGATTAAAGCCACCACTGGCCTAATAGTGATTAAAGCCACCACTGGCCTAATAGTGATTAAAGCCACCACTGGCCTAATAGTGATTAAAGTCACCACTGGCCTAATAGTGATTAAAGTCACCACTGGCCTAATAGTGATTAAAGCCACCACTGGCCTAATAGTGATTAAAGTCACCACTGGCCTAATAGTGATTAAAGTCACCACTGGCCTAATAGTGATTAAAGTCACCACTGGCCTAATAGTGATTAAAGTCACCACTGGCCCAATAGTGATTAAAGTCACCACTGGCCTAATAGTGATTAAAGCCACCACTGGCCTAATAGTGATTAAAGTCACCACTGGCCTAATAGTGATTAAATCCACCACTGGCCTAATAGTGATTAAAGCCACCACTGGCCTAATAGTGATTAAAGTCACCACTGGCCTAATAGTGATTAAAGTCACCACTGGCCTAATAGTGATTAAAGTCACCACTGGCCTAATAGTGATTAAAGCCACCACTGGCCTAATAGTGATTAAAGTCACCACTGGCCTAATAGTGATTAAAGTCACCACTGGCCTAATAGTGATTAAAGTCACCACTGGCCTAATAGTGAAATCCCTGAGCACTTTTCTTCCTCTCCGCCAACTGAGTTAGGAAGGACGCCTGTATCTTTGTAGTGACTGGGTGTATTGATACACCACCCAAAGTATATTTAATAACTACACCATGCTAAAAGGGATATTCAATGTCTGCTTTTTCTCCCATCTACCAATAGGTGCCCTTCTTTGTCATGCATTGGAATACCTCCCTGGTCTTTGTGGTTGAATCTGTGTTTGGAATTCACTGTTTGACTGTGGGACCTTACAATTATCTGTATGTGAGGGCTACAGAGATGAGGTAGTCATTAAAAAATCATGTTAAACACTATTATTGCACACAAAGTGAGTCCATGCAACTGACTATGTGACTTGTTAAGCACATTTTTACTACTGAACTTACTACTGAACTAATGAGTGCTTGTTTCCTTGGAAATGGGTGTGTTTGAATAGACTCACATTAACAGCTTCATATGACTTAGCATGCTAGCTCCATCCTGGTGGGACAGTGGACTATTTCCATGGATAGAGAACAGAAGATTCAACAACAAAAAATGAATGCCAAAGCAAATGAATTTCCATGTGTCCTGTCTGTGCTTAGAGTTGGAAACAGTCAACCCAAACTAAGCTAGCAGTATTATTAAAAGTCTTATGTGAAACATGTTCTCAGAATGTTATTGAATTATCTTCAAATAACCTATCATTTCTGTTAATAGAACATTAATAAAACTACCCAGGAAAACTTTCAGGGAACCATAGTAAAACATTCTCAGAACCTCCCTGCAACCTAAAAATAAACGTTCCCGGAACAGGTGAAGTTCACACTTCAGTTCTCAGAATGTTTAAAAAACAATACTTTTTACCAGTTAGGAAACTGAGGAATTTGTTCCCAGAACCAATGGGAAAACAAAAACCTGCATTCCCACAACTTCCAAGGAACCAAATGTTCTAGTTGGCAGGCTTTCAAACAGCACTTCACACAAACAGATTGTATTCTTGGTGCGCATAGAATGGTATCATGAGTGCATTCAAATGTATGTTCTGTTGCTATTTTCTTCACAATATGACGCAGATTCTTTTCAGGACAACCCAGGCTACAGCGGATGTCATCCCTGTGGATAAAAAAGAGATCATAAACATTGATACTGTAAATTACATTCACTTTTAAATATAGAAATGTGTGTGGTTTGCTTGTATGACATTAAAGTGGTATTTATTATAATCCTTAATGTCGTATCTTTCATAACACATCGACTCCTCTCAATTTAAGGCATTTCCCTCACTCAGACAACAACAAATGTGCAAAAGTAGCCCAATTAGAGGGAGGGATGGTGTTATCTTCTTGTCTCTTGTGGTGCTCAAGTTTATAACGGCTGTCAGTCAAAACCCCTACCAGTGCTGTGAAGTGGAGAACCTGAGCTCTTATGTTATGTACAGCGTGTTACTGTACTTATCAACTACAACAATCTGTCATTTTCATCTCATATATGGGATGACAGGGGCAAGTGTTTTTAATTTGGTTACTGAAACTACAACTTTAAGGAATTCCAGTAGGCTTAGCCATTTTTTTTCTATTGAACCTTTATTTAACTAGACAAATCAGTTTAAGAACAAATTCTTATTTACAATGACGGCATACCCTGTCCAATCCCGGACTCAGCTGGGCCAATTGTGCGCCGCCCTATGGGACTCCCAATCACAGAGTCTGTAGTGACGCCTCTCGCCTCTCAATTTATGGCATTTATGGCAGCCGGGCATGTTGAGCCTGGTCTGTGGTTGTCCCGTTAGGCGGAGGATTTAAAAAAAAAAAATGGTTACGGTTCTGGATTAATAGAATGCTCAGCCTACCACAGGCTGGGTTCTGGCTGGAGGAGGAGCTCACAGCCTGCAATAAATAGCGGATGATTTCGTTGAAGGGAAAATATTCCGAAGAGTTATCCGTCGGTCTGGGAACAGTCTCGAAGGAAATAGAGTCCAGTGTACTTTACGCCTCACGCTTTCATTCGTCAAATCCTTTTGTGATATTTTGGCGACCCCGTATTTCGATTCCAAATGACTCGGTATGTAAGCAGTTGTTTCATTACTCTGGTCGTTCTGTTCCTTTGGCGGGTCGAAGACATCGCAGACGCTTGCGTATGCTTCCCTCAGCATCCTCAACAGGCTTTTTGCAATGCAGAAGTTGGTAAGGCAATTTGGGAACATTTTACTTTTCAGGTGAGAGCTATCAATACGCAACATGAGAACATTTTATGGATTGTCTGTGGTCGTAGTATAAATGATTTGGACCTGATCATTAAGCCTATCTACATCTTCTCACACAGTTATTTACATAGTTAAGTAGGTGACTATAAGATGGTTTACAGCCAGGACTCTCCAACCCTGATCCTGGAGAGCTGCCTTCCTGTAGGTTTTCAAGCCAACCCCTAGTTGTAATGAACCTTGTTCTGTTTATCAACCAGTTAATTATTAGAATTAGATGTGCTAGCTTAGAGTTGGAGGAAACCTACAGGACTGCAGCTCTCCAGGAACAGGATAGAGCCCTGCTACACTATTTTGCTTAAGGTATGAAGTGTGCCTACAAATGAATTATTTGAGATGTGTTTACATTAAGGATACCTGCTCTTTCCATGACATGGACTGGCCAGCTGTAAACTATGATCCCTTATTGATGTCACCTGTTAAATCCTCTTCAATCAGTGTAGATTAAGGAGAGGCAGGTTAAAGAAGCATTCTGCACTGTTCTCTCTCCATATCACCCTTAAACCATCAGTGTGACTGACTAGTATACCGGAATAGATTTCAATAGCGTTAGTTAAACCATGTCTCCCTCTTCTAGTGATCAGGGCGAAGGTGGTTGGAAAGGAAGCGGTGCCGAACGCCATCAAGTATGACATCCAACAGATCAAGGTATGATTCTCCTTTTAAGTGGTTCTATAAAAATGTCTCTCTAAATGGTAATGTAATTATTCAGTCGCTCTTCCTACAGGTCCTAGACTATGGTGACATCCCCTATGAACTCAGCTGTTACTTCGTTAAAGATATCACTACATTCTCTACCAGAGTTCTTTGGCCCTTTTTACTAAGACTTCCACTGCCTTACATCATTATTAAGACATAAGTTAGCCATGCCTGAGACTGGTAACTGGAAGTTCCTTATGGAGTTAGGTAAACCAGCTTTTATTGTGTATTTGTTGCACCTGATTTGTGGAGCCTTGATAAAATATTTTGGAAGAAAATGCATACAAAAAAGCAGAAAGCTGGTCTCATTTTGGAGTTTCTTATTTTGAGTTCTTTGTTTATTTTATTGTATTTATAATTCAGGGCTCATCTGTAAAATAGATCTGGGTTAAATAATGATTGCTTGCACATTACAGATCTGTTGACATTAAAGGGTAAAGACTGACAGTGCCTGAGTGCTGCAGTCAGTGAGGTTCCAAACTATATGTAGCTGGTTGACAGATCTTCCTTTCTCTCCTTGTGATTGGCTAGATGTTCAAAGGTTGTGACCAGGTTATCCACGCCATCTACACTTACACCACTTCGTGCAGCGTGACTCTAGAAATCAACAAGGAATATCTCTTCACAGGTGCGGTTCTCACTACATTACCCAAGTTCAATAGCTAGCACTGGTTGCTGTGCATTGAAATTGCCAATGATAAAATGCAGTTTTCATTGTCCGTAGCAAATGTCTGCCCATAGCATAACCTCACGCCTCCATGGGGCACTCTGACCACAACGTTTACATCAGCAAATCGCTTGCCCACAACACCATACACGTGGTCTGCCGTTGATCGGTTTGGAGGTACTGCTAAATTCTCTAAAATGGGGGTGGCTTATGGTAGAGAAATGAGCATTCAATTCTCTGGAAACCGCTCTGTGGACATTCCTGCAGTCTAATTAGTTTCTTGATATATACCACACCTGTCAAGTGGATGGATTATCTTGGTAAAGGAGAAGTGCTCACTAACATGGATGTAAACAAATTTGTTCACAATTTGAGTTAAATAAGGTTTTTGTGTGTTTTGATCATTTCTGCCATCTCTTATTTTGGCTCATGAAACATGGGACCAACACATTACATGTTGCGTTTTTATATTTTTGTTCAGTGTAAATGCATGAGACTGACACAACAATGTGACAAGTTCAAGGCGCTTAGACTTTCTATAGGCACTGTAAATGTATACAACTAATGCATTAGTTAATACTAGTGTGTGTGTACACTTATGATGATAAATCTGTTCTGGGCTGCATCAGTGTCTTCATGCTCCAGGGTGATGTATCCTAACCATTAGTGGAGCAAATGCTAAACTGAGCCAAGATCAGCATCTAGGGGCAACTGTACCCTACACCATGTTTTCCCCACAGTACATTGACTCACTATCTCTTGTCTGTAGGCAAGCTGAAGACTGGAAGGATGTCTTTAACACTGTGTGGCTATAATCCGCCCTGGGAGGACTTGAGTGCTGCACAAAAGAACAGCTTGACTCACCGCTACCAAAGCGGCTGTAATTGCAAGGTGTGTGTTGCATTATTATAGTAATTACTATACACCAGTTTTGTTAAATAGTTACATGGCACATTTTCTTCAAGGGAGTATACTATTCTGGTCACATTTGCAAATGCTTGAGTAATGGACAGTCAGTGATCTTGGTCTGATCTCTCTACTCTGATCCACAGATCATCCGCTGCACTTCCCTCCCCTGTCCAATCAGCACCTCAGATACGTGCCTGTGGACAGACTGGGGAACCGACAATGGCCAAAACCTTGCCTGTATCAAGAGGCCAGATGGGTCCTGTGCCTGGTAAAAGGGGATGGCACTACCCAAGAAGTAGTTCCTGGATATTGGAGACTCCTAAACTCTACAGGCCACATCCACTCACTGCTCAGTGACTAAAGATGCCTGCAATTAATACATGAGGAAACACCGCTACAAATGCAAGTTGTTGTGATTTTTAAATTGTTTACTGGTCACTTCTACAAGTGCAATTTTAAAATAAACATATATAGCACTCAAGGTAATAATTTCTTATGTCATTCATTTGTCGCTTGTTTTTAAACTGGAACCAAAGGTGTTATTGAAACCCCAAATCGTCTTTGATATGCTTGTCTGTAAATGGAACAGTGTTCCTGAAACCATAAAGCCTGGGATGCATTGAACAGGGTGTAATGTATAAAGTTCAGATGGGATGTTCTATACATAAATAACAAAGTGTCTTCTGACATGAGGAAAGGAATCATGTCGGTTTGAATGGAATCTATGTAACATTAAACATTTGTCTACTGAATGTGGCCCTTCAGTAGTTTGGGGTCTAAACCAGGGCTTCAGCATTGTAATGTCATTGACCAAATTAAGCCACTTTGCTGCTTTCTTCCTTGCTTTAGAAGTCTGATACTATTATTCTTAAGTGGAACAAATGTTCTGTACATTTCAATAATTTAGCAGACGCTGTTATTTAGAGCCACTTAAAAAAAAAATATTGCCTTACTGGACCCAAGTGGGAATAAAACCCACAACCCTGGCGTTGACAGAACCCTGCTCTACCAACTGAGCCACATGTCCAACCCTATTGACAAAACCCTTTGATTTATTGGCAATGGAGATGGTAAACTTGGCTGCTGTGGTCCACAGTGAAGGGTAGTGGTTTTTGTCATGAATCTTGTTCTGGAGATCACACTGCATATGGGCACAGTCATAAAATCTGAATTTAAACAACCTTAACCTCAACTTCTAATATATACAAATATTTAATGTATAACCAGCTATTTTTTGGGGGGGGGTTCCTAAAATGTTAACAAAAACCTTAAACTAAAATAGCTATGTATCAACCCACTTTGTGGAATAAAATATGCCTTAAATCACAAGTTACATGGACTGAAATAATGGGGGTTGACATGATTTTTGAATGACTACCCATTTGTCTGTACCCCATAAATCTGGAAGGTCCCTCAAAGACCAGGGAGCTTATTGAAAGCCTTCTAAAGGGCTACTTGGTAGATGGTTAACAAATCAGACTTCTCTTTAAGCATGGTAAAGTTAATAATTAGGTTTGAAACCACCCAGACATTATGCGTACCCACCATGGTATTGGGTAGCTGCTAACATTTGATAACTTATCTGGTTTAGAAATTAAACTCTGCTCATCAAATTGCAGAGAACATATACATTTTGGCCAGCTTTTTTAAAGATTGTATTACAAGGTATGCTATATGTGTAGGATATGCCATGTTAGTATATGCAGCTGTAGGTTTTAAACCCCATTCTAGGCTGTTAAAACATTTCTGTAAAGAGTTTGTCTATTGGGAGTGAGTTTCCGTTAAAATAATACCAGCGCTCTGCTTTCTATAGACGTTCCATGCCCGACCCACACAACCTGTGATTTCCTTGAATCTGATTGGACAGAGGTGCCACCACAGGTCCCATAGTGGCGGGGCAATTATTTTTCTCCTGATTGTAACAAAGTTCAGGTTTTCCTCCCAAAAAATGTTTGATTGTAATATACACCAGATAGGTGCAGTGAAATGTGTTTTTAGAAGGTCAGTTATATTAGTATGCTTGTCCTTGGAGCAAATTGGAGGTAAGTGCCATGTACAAGGGCACACAGACTGCTCAGTTATTCCAACCAGCAACGTTTTGGTTACTGGCCACACTAACCACTAGGCCAGTGTTCCCAACAGTACACATTTGTTGTAGTCTGTCAGGAAGTCCAGGATCCAGTTGCAGAGGGAGGTGTTTAGTCCCAGGGTCAGCTTAGTGATGAGCTTTGTGGGCACTATGGTGTTGAACACTGAGCTGTAGTCAATGAACAGCATTCTCACATATGTGTTCCTTTTGTCCAGGTTGGAAAGGGCAGTGTGGAATGCGATTGCGTCATCTGTGGATCTGTTGGGGCGGTATGCGAAATGGGGTGGGTCTAGTGTAACCGGAATGATGCTGTTGATGTGAGCCATGACCAGCCTTTCAAATCACTTCATGGCTACTGATGTGAGTGCTACAGGGCCGTAATCATTTTGGCAGGTTACCTTCGCTTCCTTGGGCACAGGGATTTTGGTGGTCTGCTTGAAAGATGTAGGTATTACAGACTCAGTCAGGGAGAGATTGAAAATGTCAGTGAAGACACTTGCCAGTTGGTCAGCGCATGCTTTGAGTACACGTCCTGGTAATCCGTCTGGCCCCGCGGCTTTGTGAATGTTGACCTGTTTAAAGGTCTTGCTCATATCACACAGTCGTCTGGAACAGCTGGTGCTCTCTTGCATACTTCAGGGTTGCTTGCCTCGAAGCGAGCGTAAAAGGCATTTAGCTAGTTTGGTAGGTTTGCGTCACTGGGCAGTTCGCAGCTGGGTTTCCCTTTCTAGTCCATAATCGCTTTCACTCCCCGATGAGTGTCATAGCCGGTGTAGGAGGATTCAATCTTAATTCTGTATTGACGCTTTGCTTGCTTGATGGGTCGTCTGAGGGCGTAGCGGGATTTCATAAAAGTGTCCGGATTAGTGTCCCGCTCCTTGAAAGTGGCAGCTCTAGCCTTTAGCTCGATGCGGATGTTGCCTGTAGTCCATGGCTTCTGGTTGGGATATGTACTTATTGTCACTGTGGGGACGACGTCGTCGATGCACTTATTGATGAAGCCGATGACTGAGGTGGTATACTCCTCAATGCCATTGGATGAATCCCTGTAGCGTAGCGTCCGCGTCAACTGACCACTTCCGTATTGAGCGAGTCACTGGTACTTCCTGCTTTCGTTTTTGCTTGTAAGCAGGAATTAGGAAGATAGAATTATGGTCAGATTTTCCAAATGGAGGGAGAGCTTTGTATGTGTCTGTGTGTGGAGTCAAGGTGGTCTAGAGTTTTTGTTTTTTCCTCTCTGGTTGCACATGTGACATGCTGGTAGAAATTTGTTAGAAACGGATTTAAGTTTGCCTGCATTGAAGTCCCTGGTCACTAGGAGCATCGGTTCTGGTCTACTGTACTTCTCTGTGTAGTACTTACCCTCCTCTTAAAGCCCACATGAACCATGTCTGTCTAGGTCTACTGTGTTTCTCTGTAGTACTTACCCTCCTCTTAAAGCCCACATGAACCATTTCTGTCTAGGTCTACTGTGTTTCTCTGTGTAGTACTTACCCTCTTAAAGCCCACATGAACCATGTCTATCTAGGTCTACTGTGTTTCTCTGTGTAGTACTTACCCTCTTAAAGCCCACATGAACCATGTCTATCTAGTTCTACTGTGTTTCTCTGTATAGTACTTACCCTCTTAATTCCCTCATGAACCACATCTATTATTCCTCCACTAGATGGGGTCATTCCTTCAATCATATTCAGTTGTAAATACTCTATATGGTGGCTGAATTGGGTTAAACGGTATGAGTTCATCTTTGTTCAAACTACTCTCTGACCTCTCTCAGACTTTACTCACATTTTCGGTTAAGTGACCATAATCTTTGAGCAACCAATAAATACTGGTGACTTGGCCGATGGTAAAGTGTCTTTTAGACCTGAAAGTAAATCTCTGGATAGGATATGACATAGTGATTAATCACAGTTTTAAACTCCTGGGCCTATAGGGAGGATGAAAACTCTTGTCAAACTGCAGCAACTTTCAAATCAACGTTTGTTTGGTTGTGTACATCGATGGGCAGCGAAATGCTTGTGTTTTCTAGCTCCAAAAGTGAAGTAATATCTATAAATGAAAAAACAACACACAAATAATCTAAAAAGTAAAACAATGAATCATTATCAGAACGAGCAATATCAGAGTCTGAAATAGACAGTCTGGACAGTAAATGCATAGAAAAGGTGTGGAGAGCAGTAGTTATAGTAAAACCTTGTACTTGTTCATATGAATTATATTTTAAAATGGGGTTTTGTTACACAGACAACTGTGATTAGACAATAGAACTAACAGGACTGAGCTTGCTTTAGGCAGGGTTGCATCATGTAGGCCCATGGATGGAAACAGCCAATGCCCCAAATCCTTAAATTCCATCCCTGTGTAGGCCTATATACATTTGTAATTAGACTAGACTGTGTTAATGGACCTGTCACTTATGTCATCACTATTTGAATTTTGGATTAAAGAAGTTGATCACATTCATATTTTCTCATAAGACAAATACATTGTCTTCGGCTATAAATACATAACTTTCCCACTTTGTTTCCCCTGCCAGATGCTTCTACACCTGCATTCCTTGCTGTTTGGGTTTTCAGGTTGGGTTTCTGTACAGCACTTTGTGACATCAGCTGATGTAAGAAGGGCTTTATAAATACATTTCATTGATTGATTGATTGATTGGACAGAGCGTATAGAGGCTTACGGTTGATCAGACTGATACAGCATGTCAGATCTCTAACGTTGAGGTGTAGGCTGCTACAACCTTTGCTACTTTGCTACTGACCTTTATTTCCTTTGTTTTGTCATTATTTAGTATAGTCAGGGTGTGAGTTGGAGTGGGCAGTCTATGTGTGTTTTTCTATGATTTGGTTATTTCTATGTTTCGGCCTAGTATGGTTCTCAATCAGAGGCAGGTGTCATTAGTTGTCTCTGATTGAGAACCATACTTAGGTAGCCTGGATTTCACTGTGTGTTTGTGAGTGTTTGTTTCTGTGTCTGTGTTTTTCACCACACGGTACTGTTTTGGGTTTTGTTCATTCCAGGGGCATGTTGCACAAAAGTAGAATTAAGACATCCGGGATAAATGACTCAGCTGAGCTCAATGAAGCCAAAACATGTGCGTCCAGGCTTAATTGGTTTTACAAAAACCAAGCCAGGATGAGCAGACACGGATTCATTAAGCCAGGTGAAACCAATCCTGGATAGGTGCGCGCTCACGGCTCACTCAAATAGACCCCGCCACAGATCACAGATTAACTGATTTACCATGGCAACTAGAGCAGCGTACTTTTCCCCGTCGGAAGCACAAATCCTCATGGAGGCATACGAGGAGGTAAAAGATATAATTAAGAAGAAAGGCAACACCGCCACAGTGATAAAGCAAAGAGAAAAAGCGTGGCAAAGTATTGCAGACCGCCTGAATGCGTAAGTAGTGCACAATTACACACTCACCGCTCCGCTGAAACATCACAATTACAATTCAAATATTTAATTCACATCTCCAAAAATGCAGTTGTACTGTAATTATGCAACGGTAAAATTTGTTATTGAAATGCACTGCAGATATGAGTGAAATTGTGTAAAGTAACTACATCACACTGTATAAAGCTATGATACATTTTTTGATATTTTTACTGAAAACAAGACAAAAATACCAAGTAATGTTTTGCAGTGTGACTCCATTAAATGTGTGTGTGTGTGTGTGTGTGTGTGTGTAGATTAAACATGAACGGGCCAAAACGGACATGGCAGCAGGTCAAAATCTAATACAAGAACATTCTGCAGAATGGTATGGTCCCTGACTAATATTTAACAAAGCACAAGCATATATTGTACCCAGAAGGTGCCTGCTCACACATTGTCTGTACTGTTTTAGCAGTGAAAAAGAATACCCACAGACAAGGCACGGGTGGTGGGTCACCAAAGGCTGACCTTACCCCAGCAGAGGACATGGCCTTGGAGCTAAATAAAGGCAGGCCCGTCTTAGAGGGGATCCCTGGGGGGAAAGAGACGAGCATAGGTTCCTCCCAAGATGCCACCCGCTTCATTCAAGGTATGTCCTTCCATCTCTACATGGGATACGACCACATTCATATTGAATCAATTTGGACTGTCTGACTTTGGTTTACCTATTGCCTTGCAGTGTCTGGCAGCACTGTGTTCCTGTTAGAGCCACCAGCACAAGCACCAGACGATGCTGATCCAGTGAGTACTCCATCAAAGGCATACTGTAGGCCTGGCATGTCTTGTCTACTAGCTTCAATATGAATCCGATTAAATGTGATAGGGTGAAGGCCCCAGTGCAGCAGCAACAGCACATGATGGAGACGATGATGAGGAGGAGACCATCTCTCTGGATTCCAGAAGGCATGAGGTATCATGTTAAGACTGAAAGTACTATTTACTCTACAATGGTGAGGAGTCCTCATCAAAATCAAAAAATCTAATTTCTTTTACAGGACCCAGATGCTATACAGTGGGAAAACCAGCCTGGCAACATAGTGCGTATTAATAAAAGGACACCACATCCTGCCAATTTCCAGCTGCGCTAATTGTATTGTGTTCACAGAGCTCACAAGCTATCAGAAAGTTGGATGGCAACCACCTCCGGCGCCAAATAGAACTGGCAGACATAGACATTCAGTACAAGAAGAAAAAGATGGAAAATCTTGCACTGGAGTTCGAAATAAAAAAGAGGACAATTAGGAAATAAAAAAACTTGAGAGGGAGGTGAGATATGCCTTCAATGTACACTGTATGCTAACTGTAACACAAATGTATTAATCATTATTTTTCTTTCCTCCCCCAGCTCCAAGAAGATGACACAGCTCAAAATAAAAATTAGGTATATTCTCGTAAAGTCAAGTGAGCCATGACATATGAGCTCTTATTGTGAGCACACAGGACGGTGGCATCTTTAAGTTTATTTTATTTTCCCAGCAATCAGTACAACCAAGTCATCGTTATAAGGCATCGCCCTCTTTTGCCCACCCCCCCAGCACCAGGTGTGGCCACTAGCCTATATGAAGGCCCAAAATTGTGTGTTCCTTTCTGCTCTGACAATGGCATGCCCATTCGTGCGAGATGTGGTGGATGAAGAAGCACTTGTGCTGAGGAGAGCCTTCAGGCGAGAAAGGGTCTTCAGGGACCGGTTGGACCCACTGGCCTTCCCTGATGACCATCTATATGAAAGATACAGGTTTTCTGCAGATGGCATCAGGTATCTATGCAGACTACTGGGTCCCAGGATTAAGCACCGCACTGCACGGAGCCATGCACTGAGTGTGGAGCAAATGGTTTGTGTGGCCTTGCGCTTTTTGCTAGTGGAGCCTTCCTGTACTCAGTGGGGGATGCAGAACAGCTGAACACGGCCACAATTTGCCGCACAATAAGGAGTGTGTGTCTGGCTATCAAAGCATTAGCAGATGTCTTCATCTCCTTCCCTGGCCACAGAAGACTCTGTGACATCAAAGAGGAGTTCTATAGGATTGCAGGTAAGAGGATCTACAAATTACAGGACAACTGTTAACACATAGTAGGATACTCATTACTTTGTGTGACAGGTTTCCCCAATGTCATTGGTGCAGTGGACTGCACACACATAAGGATAAAAGCCCCCTCAGGTGCCCATGAGGCCGATTTTGTGAATAGGAAATCCTTTCACAGCATTAATGTTCAGGTGAACATAACTTTTTGATATTGTCCATTGACGAACACTCTGCATTGCCAGTGATGTGCATTGATTGGTGTAATATTCCTCATCTTATGATTTCAGATGGTCTGCAATGCTGACTGTGTGATCAGCAATGTTGTGGCAAAATGGCCTGGCTCAGTTCATGACTCCAGAATTTTTCGGGCCTCTGAAATCTATCAGTGCCTATCACAAGGTAAGCCACACAACCCCTATTTATAACCATCATGGCTGTGGTCAAGAATATCACTGTGTTTATGAGGTAGTAATGATGAGATTTGTGTTGACAGGTGAATCTCTGGTGTGTTGCTGGGAGACAGGGGGTATGGCTGCCAGCCTTTTCGCCTGACACCTTTCACAGACCCCCAGGAAGCACAGCAGGCCTACAACCATGCCCATGCCAGGACCAGGGCCAGAGTAGAAATGACTTTGGCCTCCTGAAGGCACGCTTTCACTCGCCTTCACAAATTAAGGGTCAGCCCTGTTAGGGCATGTGATATTCCTGTGCTTTGTGCTGTGCCTCCACAATGTGGCCTGCCTGAGGAAGGAGAGGGCCCCCAGAGTGCCACCAGCCATGGACTGGGACAATCCGGCAATCTTCCTGATGACGACAGTGGTCGGCTGCTGAGGGACCAATATGTGTTGAATATTTTTTAGTTAGTATGTGTGCTTCAATTTTGGTTAAATATGTCCTGCCGGTGGCAGAGGAATTTGGGTTTTTTGGGTTTGTTTTTGACGAATTTGGCTCTTATGATGTTTGTGCGTG